>NW_027195146.1:240000-242500 GCF_038502225.1 Cherax quadricarinatus | reverse complement strand
TTTGTTATTATGAGTTACTTTTCTTGTGTTATTGTGCTGTTCTTCTGTATTAATACAGTGTTTTATGTGTTAGTATGCAGTTCTTGCATGTTACGCTAGTAATTTCATTCTGTGTTACTCTAAGTTACTGTACTGTTCTTGTGTGTTGAGGTAGTGCTTTCCTGCATTACTTTACTGTTCCTGTTATGTTGACATGTTTACTGTGTTGTTGAGGTGAGGTAAAGGTCAGACATTATTATTTACATCAAGCACTTCAAACTTCCCCATTCCATCTTTTACAACAGTGTCTCCCACACTGATTATTCATGTCACTTCAACAATCATCTTGCATGACTCAACATTCCTAACACATTCACTTAACATCTCCCAGGATCACACACACACACACACACACACACACACACACACACACACACACACACACACACACACACACACACACACACACACACACACACAAGAACATAAGAAAGACGGAACACTGCAGCAGGCCTACTGACCCATGCGAAGAAGGTCCATGTTACCCTCTGGCTTAGCCCAATGACCCATCTAGTCTGGTCACTTCCACTTAAGGAAGGAGCACGTAATCAGACCTAGTAGCACAAGCCAGTCATATATACATACATACACACACGTAAACACACAAACACACACACACACACACACACACACAGGCTGTACCAAAGTTAGAATTCAGTAGAATAATGAGATTAATTATTCAAGTTATTTTAGTGAGCAAACAAAAATTATGCAGTGGAAAAATAGAAGCTAAAATAAGGATGACCATTGTACATAAAATGTATTATCAAAATTGTTCATAAAAATGTATTAATGTATTCCTGATAAAGACGTGTATGTTGTATTTTATGTTTTTAGCTAATGTATAATAGAAAAATTAATAAAATTGTAAAAACGTTGTAGATTATTCTTTACCCATTGTTTGATAATGTGCACATCTAAAATGCTAGACCAAGAGCTGTAGCTTGTCTCATAAGGGGTCAGGAGCTGTAAAACCTGTTACCCTTTCGAAAAGACCCAGAAGTTGTAATTATTGCACTTTGATGTTTTTGGGGAGGGTTATCCTAGGTAATTTTACCCCGTTGGGTCCAGGAGCTTGCCTTTGTTTAACTAAGAGACCAAGAGCTGTAGCTTATCACCTTGAGGGATCAGCTTTGGGAGAAGGATTTTGCCTTATGTACATGACAGATAAGAACTAAAATAAAATATTAACTAGAGTATTAAACTCTAGGGACAGCAAACGCCACATTTCAGTTACTCGACTCTTGAGAAAATATAAAAAATCCTGATGACGCAGTTTTGATCCGAGGAAATGGGGTCCTTTTCACATTTAAAAATCTAGATACGAGGAACTGGAGTTATACCGCTCTGAGCTGGGGAAAATTTAAGTAACTAATTATTACTGTGAGAAAATTAAAATAAATCTTGTTGATGCAGTCTTGATCCGAGGAATTGGAGTTCGCTCCCATTGCTTGATAGAAGGTCCACGACATAGCGAAATATAGTCTGAGGGTCCACGACATAGCGAGATATAGCCTGAGGGTCCACGACATAGCGAGATATAGCCTGAGGGTCCACGACATAGCGAGATATAGCCTGAGGGTCCACGACACAGCGAGATATAGCCTGAGGGTCCACGACACAGCGAGATATAGCCTGAGGGTCCACGACATAGCGAGATATAGCCTGAGGGTCCACGACACAGAGAGATATAGCCTGAGGGTCCACGACATAACGAGATATAGCCTGAGGGTCCACGACATAGCGAGATATAGCCTGAGGGGGTATGTGTCATAGCGTTAGAGGCCGAAATTTCATTAGTCTAATTTTTTTTTTGGTGGGGAGGGGGCACACCATAGCGAGTTACTCTACACTACTGACCAGACGTCACTACGACCACACCTCACTATTGACTACACTTAATTACGACAACGAGAGGAAAATATATATTATAATTATCGTGTGTGTGTGTGCGTTTGTGTGTGTGTGTGTGTGTGTGTGTGTGTGTGTGTGTGTGTGTGTGTGTGTGTGTGTACATAATTGTCAGTGTGAGTGTATATAAATAATGAAATACAATAAAATAAAAAGAATCTGTCTTGGTGGATGTAATTACGGGACGCAGTTTTCTGTGTGTAACCTCCTGTAATTCCACCCACCTGGACAGTCTCTACCGTAGACCAGCTAGACAAGATCAAGTTGCCATCCAACAAAGTCACTGGGGAGGGGCCAACAACCGCTGACCTCGTGGAAGTGGGGAACCACTGACCTGGGAAAAACAGAACCAGGGAAAGTGAGGAAGGGAGTTCATCTGAGGGGACTCGGAACCAGGGAAAACACCAAAAAACAATAAATATTAAGAGGGGAATGTGATATCCGGGAGCCCACATATGGAAACCTGAAAGCTTGATTCAGAAGGTAACCAGAGAGAAGGCAAGAGATAGGGAAGGAAAGAGAGACTAACTGAGGGAATACATTTGGACTC
>NW_027195146.1:217500-235000 GCF_038502225.1 Cherax quadricarinatus | reverse complement strand
GAGGAGTGGCGTTGCTGATCAAAAAATCGCTGGAATTTTGATGAGCTGGAGAGAGGAGATAGCGGAGAAGAAAGTGATTACATAGTGGGAACACTTCACTCTGGAGGTCCCAAGGTGGTAATAGCAGTGATGTATAACCCACCACAGAACAGCAGGAGGCCAAGGCAAGAGTACGACGAGAGCAATAGAGAGATGGTTGACACACTGGCTAGAGTGGCCAGAAGAGCTCATGCATGCAGGGCAAAGCTCCTGATCATGGGTGACTTTAACCACAAGGAGATCGATTGGGAGAACTTGGACCCACATGGGCGCCAAGATACATGGAGGGCTAAGATGATGGAGGTGGTACTGGAGAAGTTCATGTACCAACACGTAAGGGACACTACAAGAGAGAGAGGAGAGGATGAACCAGCAAGGCTGGACTTAGTATTCACCTTCAGTAACACACACACACACACACACACACACACACACACAAACACACACACACACACACACACACACACACACACACACACACACACAGTAGGGACACCGCGTGGGTGTGTCACGCCTTCCGTGCTCCGCGAAGATAAGTGTTTTTGAGGGCTACCCAAGTGTACTGCAAGGGTTGCTAAGTGTGCAATCCTTGAAACGATTTACAATCTGCCTGAGCCACATAAGTGTGGGGAGAGCCACAATTTTATAAGTGATCTAGAAAGTGATACTTGGTTGTGCATTCAGAGTGAGCAGTAGTGTGCTCAGGCGACGTTGCCACGTGTCACCAAGAAAGATAATAAAGTGAAACAAATGTGTGACCAGTGAAAGAAATACAGTGAATAGGGTACATTATATAACGAGAAGAAACTGAGGTGGATCTACGCCAGGACCTCACATCGAACTGGACAATCTACAGGCTGCTACAGCTGCATTGCAAGTACTGTATTCACCTATGCGTGGTTGTTTGGGTGTGGGTTTTGGGTTCCAATTAACCTCCAAGCTGACTGTGAACGGTCCAACTCTCCTAGTGCGATAAAGAATAGGCAATCAAGTACTCAATAAGGAATCGCAACTGGTAATTTATGGAACAAGGGGAGACAGGTTTCTATAAGCCTAGGTGGGAGTAAAAACATGGAGGTGCAGTATTGTAGGTAGGTGCTGGTCAAGTCACAGGAGGCTGGGGGGTCAGGTCACAGGAGGGTGTGGTCAGGTAAGGGACCACTGAGACTCCACATCACACTCCAACGCACAATTCCACCTACTTTTCAAACACTTAATAAATCCACAAACACACACACACACACACACACACACACACACACACACACACACACACACACACACACACACACACACACGCACACGCACACGCACTCACACACAACAGGCCTAGTCTCTAATCGACATGTGCCTAGGACAAAATGGTAACTAACACACACACACACACACACACACACACACACATATATATAGACTCACATATGCACTCTTCCCCTGCCCCCTCCCCCTCCAATCTCTCATTCCTTCCCCTGATCCCCCCTCTCTCTTTCACTCTCCTCTTCACGTCTCCCTCTTTCCCCCTCTACCTCTCCCATTCTCCCCCCTTGCTTCTCCCTCCTCCTCACTCCCCCTCAATCCACCTCCCAACCCCTCTCCCATATAGCCACTGTCTACAGTTCATCCTCTACCCCCCCCCACACTCGGACAAACACACCACAAACCTAACACAGAATTACGCAAGTTTTTCATTCTGAGGCAATCAAAACAAAACAAAAAAAGAGTTGCCAGAATGCAGGAAGGAAAACCAAGGGACAGGAGGATGAATCTGCAAAGGGAGATTGGGCAGCAGAGCTCATGAAAAGGGAAACATGAATGGGGAAAGAAACTAAACGAACTTTGCATGAGAATGGAAGAGAGGATAGACATGGAAAGCAAAAAGTGGGAGATGCAAGTCATAGCAGCAGAGGCTAGGATACAGAGATTAAAAGAGGAACTGAAAAATCTGAAAGAGCCTAAAGAACTAAAGAACAATTTGGGAATGACATCAGAGACTGCTACCTCAGTCACAAGCTAGGGGGCTGTAGGGAACGAAGGAGAAAAACTGCATGTAGAAGCCCTGTCAGAGGGGACTGTAGTAAATGAAAGAGCTAAGCTATATGTGGAGGTCCTTACAGACCACAGCAGAACCCAGGGAAAGCTGAGAAGGGAATATGACAGGCCGCTGAGCCCAAGTACAATAGATAGTGAAACTGAAGTAAGGAAAGCTGCAATGGAGGAAATTAAATCGAATCAGTGGATACATAGGGATATGCAGTGGGAGAATGAAAGGGAGAGGTCAGTTTTTGTGTATGGGCTCCAGGAATTTGAAGGGGAAACTTACGAAGCAAGAAAACAAGGGGAAAAATTGCAATCCAAAGTATCATAAAAAAATAGAAGATGACATGACCCAGCTGGAAAATTTTCGGAGAATAGGGGGGTTTGCAAGAAGAAGAGTCCGGCCAGTGAAAGTGACTTTCAAGGCAGAATCGACTCGGAACAGGATCCTGCGGGAGAAAGCAAGACTAAGGGACATGCCGGCACGCCAGAAGGTGTATCTCGACAGAACACAAGAAGAAAGGCAGAAATTGACAGAGATGGTACAAAGGCGAAAGGAGGAAAGAGAGGAGAAGATGGAGATGGAGACAGACAGGAGATCCCAGACTCAAGAAGAAGATCAAATACAGCCTCCCTCACAGCTGCCTACAGAAGCCCCCCAACCAGGACAACCCCAGTGCAACCAAACATTCTAACCCAAAACACCCATGCCACATCCAATGCTCCCACCCACCTCATTACAAACTCTACCTCCACAGCAACCACACATAGTTACTTATCAGGTCTCCCACTTCCCAACCCCAATGTACCCCCCAGACCACAGTCTTAGAAAAGAAGTTGAAGGTAAGGTATACAAATGCAGATGGAATAACAAATAAGTGTTAGGAGTGGCATGAAATAATCAAGGAGACATCCCCAGACATAATAGTACTCACAGAAACAAAACTCATCAGAATGATAACAGATGCAATCTTTCCACCCGGATATCAAATCCTAAGGAAACACAGAGGGAGGAGAGGGGGAGGAGGAGTTGCACTGTTCATTAAAAACTAGTGGGGCTTTGAGAAAAATGGAAGGAATGGATGGCATGGGCGAAAGGGACTACTTAATAAGAAAAATCCAGTCTGAGGGCCATAAGGTGATAATTGCAGTAATGTACAACCTGCTCACATAACTGCAGGAGGAAAAGAGAAGAATACGATGAGAGCAACAGAGCAATGGTCGACACACTAGCCGAGGTGGCCAGAAGAGCTCACATGGGGGGGAGCAAAGTTACTAGTTATGGGTGATTTCAATCACAAGGAGATTGACTGGGAAAACCTGGAGCCCAAAGGGGGTCCCGAAACATGGAGAGCCAAGATGATGGATATGGTACTGGAAAACCTCATGCACCAACATGTTAGAGACACTACCAGAGAGAGAGAGAGAGAGAGAGAGAGGTGAGGATGATCCAGTAAGACTGGATCTTGTAATCACCTTGAGTAGATCGGACATTGAGGATATCATGTATGAAAGGCCCCTAGGAGCTAGTGATCATGTTGTTCTGTGTTTTGACTACATAGTTGAGCTTCAAGTGGAGAGAGTAGCAGGAATAGAGCGGGAAAAAACAGACTACAAAAGAGGGGACTACTCAGGCATGAGGAACTTCCTGCAAGACATTCAGTGGGAGAGAGAACTGACAGGAAAACCAGTATAAGAAATGATGGACTATGTGACAACAAAATGCAAGGAGGCAGAGGAGAGGTTTGTTCCCAAGGGAAACAGAAATAATGGGAAGAACAGAACGAGTCTTTAGTTCACCCAAAGGTGTAGGGAGGCAAAACTAGGTGTACTAGAGAATGGAAAAGGTACAGAAGACAAAGAACTCAGGAAAATAAAGAGATTAGCCGAAGAGCCAGAAACGAATATGCACAGATAAGAAGGGAGGTTCAGCGACAATATGAAAATGACATAGCATCGAAAGTCAAGTCTGACCTAAGCTGTTGTATAGCCACATCGGGAGGAAAACAACAGTCAAGGACCAGGTAATCAGACTGAGGAAGGTTGATGGGGAGTTCACAAGAAACGACCGAGAGGTATGTGAGGAGCTCAACACAAGATTTAAAGAAGTATTTACAGTGGAAACCGGTAGGACTCCAGGAAATCAGAACAGGGAGGTACACCAACAAGTGCTGGATGAGGTACACATAACCGAGGAGGAGGTGAAGAAGCTATGTGAACTTGACGCCTCAAAGGCGGTGGGACCAGACAACATCTCTCCATGGGTCCTTAAAGAGGGAGCAGAGATGCTGTGTGTGCCATTAGCAAAGATCTTCAATACATCCATTGAAACTGGGCAACTCCCTGAGGTATGGAAGATGGCAAATGTAGTCCCAGTTTTTAAAAAAGGAGACAGACATGAGGCATTAAACTACAGACCTGTGTCACTAACGTGTATAGTATGTAAAGTCATGGAGAAGAACATCAGGAGGAGAGTGGTGGAGCACCTAGAAAGAAACAAGCACGGTTTCAGGGAAGGAAAATCCTGTGTCACAAACCTAGTAGAGTTTTATGACAAGGTGACAGAAGCAAGACAAGAGAGAGAGGGGTGGATAGACTGCATTTTCTTGGACTGCAAGAAGGCTTTCGACACAGTTCCTCACAAGAGGTTACTGCAAAAGCTAGAGGATCAGGCAAACATAACAGGAAAGACACTGCAATGGATCAGAGAATACCTGACAGGGAGGCAACAATGAGTCATGGTAAGTGACGAGGTGTCAGAGTGGGCGCCTGTGACAAGCAGAGTTCCACAGGGGCCAGTCCTAGGACCTGTGCTGCTTTTGGTATATGTGAATGACATAAAGGAAGGGATAGACTCAGAAGTGTCCTTGTTTGCAGATGATGTGAAGTTAATGAGGAGAATCAAATCGGTCGAGGATCAAGCAGGATTACCAAGAGACTTGGACAGGCTACAAGCCTGGTCCAGCAACTGGCTCCTTGAGTTTAACCCTTGTGAGGGAAAAGTTCAATAGATAGGAGTAGAGAGGGAGTATATAGTAACAATAGTTTCATTGCCGGCTACTTGTTAAGGTAGGGTAAGTCAAGCTACCGCTATTCCCGCCTTTTTTCCCCCACCCCGAAAGTGATAGTTTGACTGCCGGCTGCTTGTTAAGGTAGGGTCAGTCTAGCTCCTGCTATCCCTTCCCCTCCTTCTTCCCCCCCCCCGAAAGGTGACGTGTGGGGCTCCGGTACAAACAGTAATCACTAGACTCACAGCTCCCAGCACTACTGTAAGTACATGCCTGCCTTGTATTCTAGTGGATTTATTGGTTGAAAGCTTCACTTTTGACCAATAATAAACTTAGTCCTTTCAGTCTTGCTCTAGGTTGACTGTTGTAATAATCACATCTTTAAGGTATTGTACTTATCATGGAGAGTGATTTCTTAAGCAGTGGGTAACCTGTCTATCTTTCCAGCTTGGATGACAGAGAGGGTCACCTGCCATTCAACGAGCAGAACTGATGGAGATGGACTAACGTCCTGAGACTTCCCCTTTTTGGATTTAATTACCTGTGCACCTGTATGAAATTGCAGGACGTAACCCCTCATCATTGCAGTGGTAAAGAACCTGCTTTCCTGTCATCGGGATATCATACTCACGGCTATACTGTGAAGAACGAACCGGTGGGTTGTAACCAACACCTGCGACCCCCTCCCCTATCATCAGCAACGGCTACAATTTCAACAACACAGTGTCACCAACACCAGACACCCAAGTTTTAAATTAGCGTTTAATTCAGTTATTTATATTTTTCATTTTTCATTTTCTTTAATGTAGGATTAATATTTCATATTTAAGTGTTTTATATTTTATATTTTCTATATAATAAAGTGTTTATGTTTGTCTGTTATTATTTCTTTTTCTATTCACTAATTTTCCTGAGGAGAAGCCAGCCTTGGTAATACTGTCTGAGGGCTCGATCCCTACTTCAATTAAACAACATGTATTAATTAAAACGAAGGGTTCTATGCCGGCTCCCTGCAAACAGTAAGTAGAATGGGGTCACTTGACCATCCAATCTTCTCACCAACAAATCAAGAGCGCCCTATGACAGTTCCCTTGAAATAATAAAGAGCTCAATGAAACAAATTGTCACTGGAAAATCTCGGGTCCCTAGAGTCTAATCCTCCAAAGTGTTTCAAGCTCACACAAAAATAGATGGCAGAATTAACTAGTATTCCTGCCTTGACTTGACTTACAGTAAATTGAGACTAACAATCACTAAATCTTTTAAATACCTGTACTGTAGTCCTACCATAGAGAATGATTACTCATGGCTGGTGGTAACCGTCTGTGGTATGCGGCGTTGAAGTTCCAATGGTAGATTCGAGATGGAGTTGAATCTTGATTCAGTAGAGTTGATCCTGGCAAGGTCGCCACTTGTGAAGGCTTACTCAGCCCTGTAACAACTTCAGACAGTATTAACAAGGCTGTCTCCTCCTCAGGAAAATTAGTGAATAGAAAAAGAAATAATAACAGACACCATAAACACTTTATTATATAGAAAATATAAAATATAAAACACTTAAATATGAAATATTAATCCTACATTAAAGAAAATGAAAAATATAAATAACTGAATTAAACGCTAATTTAAAACTTGGGTGTCTGGTGTTAGTGACACTGTGTTGTTGAAATTGTAGCTATTGCTGATGATAGGGGAGGGGGTCGCAGGTGTTGGTTACAACCCACCGGTTCGTTCTTCACAGTATAGCCGTGAGTATGATATCCCGATGACAGGAAAGCAGGTTCTTTACCACTGCAATGATGAGGGGTTACGTCCTGCAATTTCATACAGGTGCACAGGTAATTAAATCCAAAAAGGGGAAGTCTCAGGACGTTAGTCCATCTCCATCAGTTCTGCTCGTTGAATGGCAGGTGACCCTCTCTGTCATCCAAGCTGGAAAGATAGACAGGTTACCCACTGATTAAGAAATCACTCTCCATGATTAGTACAATACCAAAAGATGTGGTGATTATTACAACAGTCAACCTAGAGCAAGACTGAAAGGACTAAGTTTATTATTGGTCAAAAGTGAAGCTTTCAACCAATAAATCCACTAGAATACAAGGCAGGCATGTACTTACAGTAGTGCTGGGAGCTGTGAGTCTAGTGATTACTGTTTGTACCGGAGCCCCACACGTCACCTTTCGGGGGGGGGGAAGAAGGAGGGGAAGGGATAGCAGGAGCTAGACTGACCCTACCTTAACAAGCAGCCGGCAGTCAAACTATCACTTTCGGGATGGGGGAAAAAAGGCGGGAATAGCGGTAGCTTGACTTACCCTACCTTAACAAGTAGCCGGCAATGAAACTATTGTTACTATATACTCCCTCGCTACTCCTATCTATTGAACTTTTCCCTCACAACCCTGCCAAATGCAAAGTCATGAAGATTGGGGAAGGGAAAAGAAGACCGCAGACGCAGTATAGTCATGGTGGCCAAAGACTGCAAACCTCACTCAAGGAAAAAGATCTGAGGGTGAGCATAACACCGAGGACATCTCCTGATGCGCACATCATTCTGATAACTGCTGCAGCGTACGGGCGTCTGGCAAACCTAAGGACAGCGTTCCGATACCAGTTTGGAATCCACACCTGTTCAGGCACGTCAAGAAATTAGAGAAAGTGCAAAGGTTTGCAACAAGACTAGTCCCCGAGCTAAGGGGATTGTCCTACGAAGAAAGGTTAAGGAAAATCGGCCTGACGAAACTGGAGGACAGGAGGGTCTGGGAAGACATGATAACGACATATAAAATACTGCGCGGAATAGACAAGGTGAACAAAGTCGTGATGTTTCAGAGATGGGACACAGACACAAGAGGTCACAATTGGAAGTTGAAGACTCACATGAATCAAATGGATGTTAGGAAGTATTTCTTCAGTCATAGAGTAGTCAGGCAGTGGAATAGCCTAGAAAGTGACGTACAGGAGGCGGGAACCATACATAGTTTTAAGACGAGGTTTGATAAAGCTCATGGAGCAGGGAGAGAGAGGAACTAGTAGCAGTCAGTGAAGAGGCGGGGCCAGGAGCTATGACGCAACCCCTGCAACCAAAAATAGGTGAGTATATATATATATATATATATATATATATATATATATATATATATATATATATATATATATATATATATATATATATATATATATATATATATATATATATATATATATATATAAGTCGTGCCGAATAGGCAGAACTTGCGATCTTGGCTTAAATAGCAACGCTCATCTTGCCATATAGCACAAGTGAAAATTTGTGTATGCAATAATTTCGCCAAAATCATTCTGAACCTGACGAAAAAAAATATATTTCATTGTGTTTGTTTAGTACTAAATTATTGTAAACGTATTTAAAATATATTTAGTTGGGTTAGGCTAAAATAAATTGCTCTTCTTATAATAAGGTTAGGTAAGTTTTCTAAGATTCTTTTGGTGCAAAACTAAAATTTTTTACATTAGCCTTAATGAAAAATATATATCTTTAAACGTATAAGAGAGAATTTCAGAAAGGACTTAATTTTAAATGAGTTCTTGCTAACTGACCAGTTTTACATATTCGGCACGACATATATATATATATATATATATATATATATATATATATATATATATATATATATATATATATATATATATATATATATATATATATATATATATATATATATATATATATATATATATATATATATATATATATATATATATATATATATATATATATATATATATATATATATATATATATATATATATATATATATATATATATATATATATATATATATATATATATATATCTAACACACCCACACACGCACACACATATGACACACAAGCACACACATATATATATATATATACCTGACACACATAGACATACACATATATAAACCTGACACACACACAGGATGTGGGAGATGATGGAAGGAACTTCGCATCACAATATTGACATAAAACGTAGATGGTAAAATATACACAAATAAGCCGCACATAAGAGAGAGAAGCTTACGATGTCGTAAGCTTCTCTCTCTTATGTGCGGGTTATTTGTGTATCGTTCCAGTCACGGTATTGTGCCTTTTTTTGTTATTTATGGTAAAATATATTTTGAGATGTGTCTATCTACTGTGACTAAAGTGATTCCTGACCTTTAGGCAAGTAACCTTTAAAACTACAATAGGTAATAAATCCGAACTGTGATTAAAATGACTTATGTCAACAGATCGAGACTTTCGATCATCTGACCAAGACCTTCCTATGGCTCACCAGCTCATCCTTTTAAAAAATTATAATTACTACTATCATTACTACGACTGCTACTATTATCATTGCTACTAATATTATCATTAATACTACTATTATCATTACTACTGCTATTATCATTACTACTACTGCTACTACTATCATTATTACTACTACTACTATTGCCATTCCTACTACTACTACTATTATCATTACTACTACTACTACAACTACTATTATCATTACTACTACTACTATTATCATTACTACTACTATTATCATTACTACTACTATTATCATTACTACTACTATTATCATTACTACTACTATTATCATTACTACTACTATTATCATTACTACTACTATTATCATTACTACTACTATTATCATTACTACTACTATTATCATTACTACTACTATTATCATTACTACTACTACTATTATCATTACTACTACTATTACCATTACTACTACTATTATTATCATTACTACTACTACTACTATCAATACTACTACTGCTACTACTATTACATATTACTACTACTATTATCATTATTACTACTACTATTATCATTATTACTACTACTATTATCATTACTACTACTACTACTATCATTACTACTACTACTACTATCATTACTACTACTACTACGATCATTACTACTACTACTACTATTACATATTACTACTACTATTATAATTATTACTATTACTATAATCATTACTACCACTACTACTATCATTATTATTATTATTATTATTATTATTATTATTATTATTATTATTATTATTATTATTATTATTATTATTATTATTATTATTATTATTATTATTATTATTATTATTATTATTATTATTATTATTATTATTATTAGAGAGAGAGAACATGTAGTGAACACTTTGATCTGGAACACAACACTCACTGAACATTCACATAAAGAACTTAATGTTGTTCACACCAGTACAGTCATATGTGAGTTCTGCTTCACATAATGTGGATGGTTGGTAGTGGATGGTTGGTGGTGGATGATTCGTAGTGGATGGTTGGTGGTGGATGCTTGGTAGTGGATGGTTGGTAGTGGATGGTTGGTAGTGGATGGTTGGTAGTGGATGGTTGGTAGTGGATGGTTGGTAGTGGATGGTTGGTGGTGGATGCTTGGTAGTGGATGGTTGGTAGTGGATGGTTGGTAGTGGATGGTTGGTAGTGGATGGTTGGTAGTGGATGGTTGGTAGTGGATGGTTGGTAGTGGATGGTTGGTAGTGGATGGTTTGTAGTGGATGGTTGGTAGTGGATGGTTGGTAGTGGATGGTTGGTAGTGGATGGTTGGTAGTGGATGGTTGGTAGTGGATGGTTGGTAGTGGATGGTTGGTAGTGGATGGTTGGTAGTGGATGGTTGGTATTGGATGGTTGGTAGTGGATGGTTGGTAGTGGATGGTTGGTAGTGGATGGTTGGTAGTGGATGGTTGGTAGTGGATGGTTGTAGTGGATGGTTGATAATGGATGGTTGGTAGTGGATGGTTGGTAGTGGATGGTTGGTAGTGGATGGTTGGTAGTGGATGGTTGGTAGTGGATGGTTGGTAGTGGATGGTTGGTAGTGGATGGTTGGTAGTGGATGGTTGGTAGTGGATGGTTGTTAGTTGATGGTTGGTAATGGATGGTTGGTAGTGGATGGTTGTAGTGGATGGTTGATAGTGGATGGTTGGTAGTGGATGGTTGGTAGTGGATGGTTGGTAGTGGATGGTTGGTAGTGGATGGTTGGTAGTGGATGGTTGGTAGTGGATGGTTGTAGTGGATGGTTGGTAGTGGATGGTTGTAGTGGATGGTTGATAGTGGATGGTTGGTAGTGGATGGTTGTAGTGGATGGTTGGTAGTGGATGGTTGGTAGTGGATGGTTGTAGTGGATGGTTGGTAGTGGATGGTTGTAGTGGATGGTTGATAGTGGATGGTTGGTAGTGGATGGTTGGTAGTGGATGGTTGGTAGTGGATGGTTGGTAGTGGATGCTTGGTAGTGGATGGTTGGTAGTGGATGGTTGGTTGTGGATGGTTGTAGTGGATGGTTGATAGTGGATGGTTGGTAGTGGACGGTTGGTAGTGGATGGTTGGTAGTGGATGGTTGGTAGTGGATGGTTGGTAGTGGATGGTTGGTAGTAGATGGTTGTAGTGGATGGTTGGTAGTGGATGGTTGTAGTGGATGGTTGATAGCGGATGGTTGGTAGTGGATGGTTGTAGTGGATGGTTGGTAGTGGTTGGTTGGTAGTAGATGGTTGGTAGTGGATGATTGGTAGTGGATGATTGGTAGTGGATGGTTGGTAGTTGATGGTTGGTAGTGGATGCTTGGTAGTGGATGGTTTTTAGTGGATGGTTGGTTGTGGATGGTTGGTAGTGGATGCTTGGTAGTGGATGCTTGGTAGTGGATGCTTGGTAGTGGATGCTTGGTAGTGGATGGTTGGTTGTGGATGGTTGTAGTGGATGGTTGGTAGAGGATGGTTGGTAGTGGTTGGTTGGTAGTAGATGGTTGGTAGTGGATGGTTGGTAGTGGATGGTTGGTAGTGGATGGTTGGTAGCGGATGGTTGGCAGTGGATGGTTGATAGTGGATGGTTGGTAGTGGATGGTTGGTAGTGGATGGTTGGTAGTGGATGGCTGGTAGTGGATGGTTGTAGTGGATGGTTGGTAGTGGATGGTTGTAGTGGATGGTTGTAGTGGATGGTTGGTAGTGGATGGTTGTAGTGGATGGTTGTAGTGGATGGTTGGTAGTGGATGGTTGTAGTGGATGGTTGATTGTGGTTGGATGGTAGTGGATGGTTGGTAGTGGATGCTTGGTAGTAGATGGTTGGTAGTGGATGATTGGTAGTGGATGGTTGGTAGTGGATGCTTGGTAGTGGATGCTTGGTAGTGGATGGTTGGTAGTGGATGCTTGGTAGTGGATGGATGGTTGTGGATGGTTGTAGTGGATGGTTGGTAGAGGATGGTTGGTAGTGGTTGGTTGGTAGTAGATGGTTGGTAGTGGATGGTTCGTAGTGGATGTTTGGTAGTGGATGGTTGGTAGTGGATGGTTGATAGTGGATGGTTGGTAGTGGATGGTTGGTATTGGATGGTTGGTAGTGGATGGCTGGTAGTGGATGGTTGGTAGTGGATGGTTGGTAGTGGATGCTTGGTAGTGGATGGTTGGTAGTGGATGCTTGGTAGTGGATGCTTGGTAGTGGATGGTTGGTAGTGGATGCTTGGTAGTGGATGCTTGGTAGTGGATGCTTGGTAGTGGATGCTTGGTAGTGGATGCTTGGTAGTGGATGCTTGGTAGTGGATGCTTGGTAGTGGATGCTTGGTAGTGGATGCTTGGTAGTGGATGCTTGGTAGTTGATGCTTGGTAGTGGATGCTTGGTAGTGGATGCTTGGTAGTGGATGCTTGGTAGTGGATGCTTGGTAGTTGATGCTTGGTAGTGGATGCTTGGTAGTTGATGCTTGGTAGTGGATGCTTGGTTGTGGATGCTTGGTAGTGGATGCTTGGTAGTGGATGCTTGGTAGTGGATGCTTGGTAGTGGATGCTTGGTAGTGGATGCTTGGTAGTGGATGCTTGGTAGTGGATGCTTGGTAGTGGATGCTTGGTAGTGGATGCTTGGTAGTGGATGCTTGGTAGTGGATGCTTGGTAGTGGATGGTTGGTAGTGAGTTAGTGCAAGAGATGGTTGATGATAAGTTGTGATGATTAATGGTTGAAGATGAGTTGAAATTTTGAGAGTTAATGGTGATTTATAGTAATGAATAGCTAATAATCTGCTTGTTTCTGTCTTTGTCACAATGTACATACACAAGAATAAATTATGATAGAAAAAGTTTTGTGATGAATTGTGTTGGTCAGCTCAGGTGTGTTGCTTAAGTTGTTGTCTTCTTCCATTGTGTTGAGTCTTGAGTTTGATGTGACCTACAACCTTATATCCCATACCAGGTCATCCTTGTATCACATACAAGGTCATCCTTGTATCACATACCAGGTCATCCTTGTATCACATACCAGTTCATTCTTACATCCCATACCAGGTCATCCTTATATCCCATACCAGGTCATTCTTGTATCACATACCAGGTCATCCTTGTATCACATACCAGGTCATCCTTGTATCACATACCAGGTCATCCTTATATCCCATACCAGGTCATCCTTATATACCATACCAGGTCATCCTACATCCCGTACCGGGTCATCCTTGTATCCCATACCAGGTCATCCTTGTATCACATACCAGATCATCCTTATATCCCATACCAGGTCATCCTTATATCCCATACCAGGTCATCCTTATATTCCATAATAGGTCCTTATATCCCATACCAGGTCATCCTTATATCACATACAAGATCATCCTTATATCACATGCCAGGTCATCCTTATATCCCATACCAGGTCACCGTTATATCACAAGCCAGGTCAACCTTATAGCGCATACCAGGTCATCCTCATATCCCATACCAGGTCATCCTTATATCCCATACCAGGTCATCCTTATATCCCATACCAGGTCATCCTTATATCCCATACCAGGTCATCCTTATATCCCATACCAGGTCATCCTTATATCCCATACCAGGTCATCCTTATATTCCATACCAGGTCATCCTTATATCCTATACCAGGTCATCCTTACATCTCATTCCAGGTCATCCTTATATCCCATACCAGGTCATCCTTATATCCCATACCAGGTCATCCTTATATCCCATACCAGGTCATCCTTATATCACATACCAGGTCATCCTTATATCCCATACCAGGTCATCCTTATATCACATACCAGGTCATCCTTATATCACATACCAGGTCATCCTTATATCACATACCAGGTCATCCTTATATCACATACCAGGTCATCTTTATATCACATACCAGGTCATCCTTATATTACATACCAGGTCATCCTTATATTACATACCAGGTCATCCTTATATTACATACCAGGTCATCTTTATATCCCATACCAGGTCATCTTTATATCCCATACCAGGTCATCTTTATATCACATACCAGGTCATCTTTATATCACATTCCAGGTCATCCTATATTACATACCAGGTCAACCTTATATTACATACCAGGTCATCCTTATCTCCCACACCAGGTCATCTTTATCACATACCAGGTTATCCTTATATTACATACCAGGTCATCCTTATATCCCATACCAGGCCATCTTTATATCCCATACCAGGTCATCCTTATATCCCATACCAGGTCATCCTTATATCCCAAACCAGGTCATCCTTTTATTCCATATCAGGTCATCCTTATATCCCATACCAGGTCATCTTTATATCACATACCAGGTCATCCTTATCTCCCACACCAGGTCATCTTTACATCACATACCAGGTATCTTTATATTACATACCAGGTCATCCTTATATCCCAAACCAGGTTATCCTTTTATTCCATACCAGGTCATCCTTATATCCCATACCAGGTCATCTTTATATCACATACCAGGTCATCCTTATCTCCCACACCAGGTCATCTTTATATCACATACCAGGTCATCCTTATATTACATACCAGGTCATCCTTATATCCCATACCAGGTCATCTTTATATCACATACCAGGTCATCCTTATATCCCATACCAGGTCATCCTTATATCCCATACCAGGTCATCCTTATATCACATACCAGGTCATCCTTATATCACATACCAGGTCATCCTTATATCACATACCAGGTCATCATTATATCACATACCAGGTCATCCTAATATTACATACCAGGTCATCCTTATATCACATACCAGGTCATCCTTATATTACATACCAGGTCATCCTTATATCCCAAACCAGGTTATCCTTTTATTCCATACCAGGTCATCCTTATATCACATACCAGGTCATCCTTATATTACATACCAGGTCATCCTTATCTCCCACACCAGGTCATCTTTATATCACATACCAGGTCATCCTTATATTACATACCAGGTCATCCTTATATTACATACCAGGTCATCCTTATATTACATACCAGGTTATCCTTATATTACATACCAGGTCATCCTTATATCCCACACCAGGTCATCTTTATATTACATACCAGGTCATCTTTATATCACATACCAGGTCATCCTTATCTCCCACACCAGGTCATCTTTATATTACATACCAGGTCATCTTTATATCACATACCAGGTCATCCTTATCTCCCATACCAGGTCATCCTTATATCACATACCAGGTCATCCTTATATTACATACCAGGTCATCCTTATATCCCATACCAGGTCATCCTTATATCACATACCAGGTCATCCTTATATCACATACCAGGTCATCCTTATATCACATACCAGGTCATCCTTATATTACATACCAGGTCATCCTTATATCACATACCAGGTCACCTTATATTACATACCAGGTCATCCTTATATCACATACCAGGTCATCCTTATATTGCATACCAGGTCATCCTTATATCACATACCAGGTCATCCTTATATTACATACCAGGTCATCCTTATATTACATACCAGGTCATACTTATATTACATACCAGGTCATCCTTATATCCCATACCAGGTCATCCTTATATCCCATACCAGGTCGTCCTTATATCCTATACCAGGTCATCCTCATATCCCATACCAGGTCATCCTTATATCCCATACCAGGTGATTCTTATATCACATTCCAGGTCTTCCTTATATCCCATACCAGGTCATCCTTATATTCCATACCAGGTCATCCTTATATTCCATAATAGGTCATCCTTATATCCAATACCAGGTCATCCTTATATCGCATACCAGGTCATCCTTATATCCCATACCAGGTCGTCCTTATATCCTATACCAGGTCATCCTCATATCCCATACCAGGTCATCCTTATATCCCATACCAGGTGATTCTTATATCACATTCCAGGTCATCCTCATATCCCATACCAGGTCATCCTTATATTCCATACCAGGTCATCCCTATATCCTATACCAGGTCATCCTTATATTACATACCAGGTCATCCTTATATCCCACACCAGGTAATCCTTATATCACATACCAGGTCATCCTTATATCCCATACCAGGTCATCCTTATATCACATACCAGGTCATCCTTATATTACATACCAGGTCATCCTTATATTACATACCAGGTCATCCTTATATCACATACCAGGTCATCCTTATATCACATACCAGGTCATCCTTATATTACATACCAGGTCATCCTTATATTACATACCAGGTCATCCTTATATCACATACCAGGTCATCCTTATATCACATACCAGGTCATCCTTATATTACATACCAGGTCATCCTTATATTACATACCAGGTCATCCTTATATCACATACCAGGTCATCCTTATATTACATACCAGGTCATCCTTATATCACATACCAGGTCATCCTTATATCACATACCAGGTCATCCTTATATCACTGCAACTTTTAAGAAAGTTTTGTAACTGAGAAATTATTATGTTAAGAGTTATTTATAAATGTTGTGAACTGTACCATGTTCACTGTTGTGAACTGTACCATGTTCACTGTTGTGAACTGTACCATGTTCACTGTTGTGAACTGTACCATGTTCACTGTTGTGAACTGTACCATGTTCACTGTTGTGAACTGTACCATGTTCACTGTTGTGAACTGTACCATGTTCACTGTTGTGAACTGTACCATGTTCACTGTTGTGAACTGTACCATGTTCACTGTTGTGAACTGTACCATGTTCACTGTTGTGAAATGTACCATGTTCACTGTTGTGAAGTGTACCATGTTCACTGTTGTGAACTGTACCATGTTCACTGTTGTGAACTGTACCATGTTCACTGTTGTGAACTGTACCATGTTCACTGTTGTGAACTGTACCATGTTCACTGTTGTGAACTGTACCATGTTCACTGTTGTGAACTGTACCATGTTCACTGTTGTGAACTGTACCATGTCCACTGTTGTGAACTGTACCATGTTCACTGTTGTGAACTGTACCATGTTCACTGTTGTGAACCGTACCATGTTCACTGTTGTGAACTGTACCATGTTCACTGTTGTGAACTGTACCATGTTCACTGTTGTGAACTGTACCATGTTCACTGTTGTGAACTGTACCATGTTCACTGTTGTGAACTGTACCATGTTCACTGTTGTGAA
>NW_027195146.1:65000-212500 GCF_038502225.1 Cherax quadricarinatus | reverse complement strand
CGTTATTGCCACTGCTAGCACCACTGAGAGCACAGTGTTACCAGTGATGTATTTGCAACTATTATAGTCACTGTCAGCACTACTGAGAGCACTGTATCACCACTGATTTTTCTGCCCTTGTTACTACCCTCTTTACCACTGCTCTTATTTTGACTTCAAACATCCGCGGGGAATGACTCACTAAGCCAGAAAAAGCACTCATTCTCCTATACATAAATATTGAGCATTAACAATGTTACCATAACTTCTCTCTCTCTCTCTCTCTCTCTCTCTCTCTCTCTCTCTCTCTCTCTCTCTCTCTCTCTCTCTCTCTCTCTCTCTCTCTCTTCCATATTCTCTTGCTCGGGTCCAAGGTTTTAATTCCCAGGTCTCAGGACTCAAGACCCAAGTCCCAGGTCCTAGAATTTTGGTCTAAAAAGGCGAGATACAGTTCCTTGATCTCAGGTCTCAGTGTTACCAAATGCAAAGAATTAAACAAAATTTCTGTGTTTTTGAACGTGAGCTCAGCGTTGTGCTCGAAGTGGATACAAATCCCACTGTCCATAATGTTGAGTTAAGGTCACAGGTGGAGAAAAGAATTTATTGTGATAACGTTTCGCTCTTTAAAGGTTTTTATCAAATAAATGCAATGGATGGAGGGCCAGAGAGCTGAAAACTTCCCTGGCTTTAATACATGTTCGGCGAACCCCACGAGTTAACCTTTACGATTATTCACAAGTATCGGTCACTCACCTCACTTACTGTTCTCACTCCGCCTATATATTGCTCAGGCGGAGATTGTCCACGTCAAGTTTCCTTCATGCCTCTGTGTCCTTGCTTTGCAAAGACTTTCATAATTCTTATGCCCAAAGTACGATTAACTAAGGAGAAAAAGTGAAACTGGAAAGGAATGTGATACGTGGATATAGTGTTTACATTAAACAAAGTGGTCAACAAAAGTCGTAATATCTTGGCTGGAATAATTCACAATTAATCTAAACACAGTATAGAGAACTGTAGATAAAGTATCTTTGTGTATTATCTTTGCTTGACAAAGATTCAAAACAAACCGAAACGTCGAATGAAGTTTCTTCTTCAAAGCAGAAGTTCGTAGTGGAACTTGTATAAAGAAAAGTATCAGTCTCTTGTATTTATAGATATAAAAAGGCATATGACAAGGTGTAGAGGGAGACAGTGTTACTAGTGTATTGTTGACGTTGTGTAACACCAGAAAGATATAAACAACCATAACAGTAACACCAGACATACACACAAACACACTGCTACAAAGACATACACACAAACACACTGCTACAAAGACATACACACAAACACACTGCTACAAAGACATACACACAAACACACTGCTACAAAGACATACACACAAACACACTGCTACAAAGACATACACACAAACACACTGCTACAAAGACATACACACAAACACACTGCTACAAAGACATACACACAAACACACTGCTACAAAGACATACACACAAACACACTGCTACAAAGACATACACACAAACACACTGCTACAAAGACATACACACAAACACACTGCTACAAAGACATACACACAAACACACTGCTACAAAGACATACACACAAACACACTGCTACAAAGACATACACACAAACACACTGCTACAAAGACATACACACAAACACACTGCTACAAAGACATACACACAAACACACTGCTACAAAGAGCAAAAGAAGGTATACATAACATACATATATATGCTTAGTATTATGCAGAAAATCCCACAGCAAGAAATAATTAAATATGAAACATTAATAATAGAATTAAATTTACAATGAGTGTGGTCTCCCTGGTAGTCTGGCTAGACGAGTACTTCTTGTCTGGCTGCTCTGTTTCCAGTGAGTCCAGGAAGTTTAGTTATAGGGCATAAATTTTCGTGTGTCCTCCACTATAATTATATCTTTTTGTATATACTGATATTAAAGACTTGTGTTATAATATCACATACAGACAGTGTTTCGTGGATTGGCTGCTCTTGAAAAGTTGAATTCCTCTTTTGAAGAAATGTTGTGTTTGGGGTTCACAACTCTCAACGTCCACCTCAGAACTTTCTTTCTTCGTTTACTGAAACATTGTTATAGCCGAGAATGTGATGGACTGTACAGTATATTACAGTATTTAAAAAAACATGATGATATTTAGAAAATTATATACATATATTTTTTATTTATTTATTCATTGAAACATCAGTTATTCACGTCTATTATCAGAGTTAACTATCATCAAACATTGTATAAAATTATAGATCTGTTATGAAGAATCTGTTCTTAACATATGCTAAAGATTATATTATTATAAGTTTTAAGGAAAGGTAAAAAATTATAAACTACCAAAAAAGTAAGAGAATTACTTTGTTTCTACTTTTCTATATTTTTCTTGATTTTTCAGAGACTGAAAGAAAGCAGAACTCGCCTGTCTGTATTTCACAGGTCTCCTGCGTTCCAATATTCTACCTGGAAACCTGGAAAATGACGCCAGGTCTTCCATGTGTAAAGAAAGTCACAGTCTTGACGAAGACTTTTCCATTCCTCTATGTCTTGTTTTGAGAACCAATTGTCTAATTTATTAAGACAGGAGATTATGATAGCTAAATATTCACTTTTCTCCTGCATGATATTATGGAAAATATTGTTTTCTTTAGGAGTCGCTGGAGTTGTTTTACAAGAGTTTTTGCTTGACAAATCTTCTTGGATGTAGTAGTCAGGATGCACAGCTTTTCTGACCTGTTGGTTTATATTGGAAACTTCTTGCTCTAAACAGCTTGGCCAGCAAATCCCTGAATATCTTAGGAGTAGACTAGACACTGTTCTTTTCTTAACTTATTTAGAGTGATTGCTGAAATAATTGTCACAAATTGTTGTACTTAATGGGTCTCTATAAACAGTGAGCTGGTTCTTATTTTCTTGCTAGAGCTTCTTGTCTATCTGACTGATATTTGTTGCTCTTCCTAAACAATATTTGCCTTGTGCTATTTTGCTTGTTCTTTCTGTGTTACCATTTTCCGGTGTATGTTTTCTTCCATAACTCTTCCTCTTTTACTAAATTCATAAACTAATGAACAGAAGTGATTTTTTTTCTTGTCTGTAACTTTGTAAGCAGAGACCAGCAGGTCTGACATATATCACGTTGTAAGTGTTTTGATTTCGCGTTTCGTTTTATTTTTTGTAATTAACTTGAGCAATAATATCAAACTGATAAAACAGATATCACTATATTCTTATTAATCTGAAAGACATGAATATTTTTCATAATATTTTTTTATTAACACATCGGCTGTCTCCCACCAAGACAGGGTGGCCCGAAAATGAAAAACTTTCATCATTCATTCCATCACTGTCTTGCCAGAGGAACGCTTGCATTACAGTTATAAAACTGCAACATTAACACCCTTCCTTTAGAGTGTAGGCACTGTACTCTCCACCTCCAGAAGTCAAGTCCAGCCTGCCAGTTTCCCTAAATCCCTTTATAAATGTTACTTTCCTCACACTCCAACAGAATGTCAAGTCGTAAAAACCACTTGTCTCCATTCGCTCCTATGTAACACACTCACGCATGCTGGCTGGAAGTCTAAGTCCCTTGCTGACAAAACGTCCATTACCCTCCCTTCAACCCTTCCTAGACCGACTCCTACCCCGCCTTCCCTCCACTACAGATTTATACATTTGGCACCCCAAACTTACCTATCACACCCTCTCTAAATGTTTCTCCCACTTTAGCATTTAGGTCCCCTACAACTATTACTCTCTCACTTGGTTCAAAAGTTCCTACATGCTTAACATTTTCCAAAATCTCTCTCCTCTACACTCATCTCTTCCCCAGGTGCATACACACTTATTATGACCCACTTTTCGCATCCGACCCTTATTTTAATGCACATTATCCTTGAATTTATGCATTTATATTCCTTTTTCTCCTTCCAAAACTGATCGATGTTACATTATATATCAATATTAAAGGTCACAAATTTTCCACCTAAACTACTTTGTACATTAGATGATATTCATTAATGGAAGTTTATCTGAGACATTAACGTGTCGACCAGGAGACGTGTCAGCCAGGAGACGTGTCGGCCAGGGGACGTGTCGGCCAGGAGACGTGTCGGCCAGGAGACGTGTCAGCCAGGAAACGTGTCAGCCAGGAGACGTGTCGGCCACGAGACGTGTAGGCCAGGAGACGTGTTGGCTAGGAGACGTGTCGGCCAGGAGACTTGTCGGCCAAGAGACGTGTTGGCCAGGAGACGTGTCGGCCAGGAGACGTGTCAGCCAGGAGGCATGTCAGCCAGGAGACGTGTCAGCCAGGAGACGTGTCGGCCAGGAGACGTGTCGGCCAGAAGACGTGTCGGCGAGGAGAAATGTCAGCTAGGAGACGTGTCGGCCAAGAGACGTGTCGGCCACGAGACGTGTCGGCCACGAGACGTGTCGGCCACGAGACGTGTCGGCCACGAGACGTGTCGGCCACGAGACGTGTCAGCCAGGAGACGTGTCGGCCACGAGACGTGTCGGCCACGAGACGTGTCGGCCACGAGACGTGTCGGCCACGAGACGTGTCAGCCAGGAGACGTGTCGGCCAGGAGACGTGTCTAACAGGCTGCAAGATGCTCTGACAAAATTTTTTGTCACTAAATCAGGTATCTTGAATTATTAAATTTTGTGAAGAGTTTTTGTTTTATGTTTGTGATGGTCAATGATTTTTTTGTCACTAAATATTTATCTCATTATGAAGAACTTTTAAATACTGTAACATGTATTTATTGAAAGGTCATAATTATGCTTCTGAATCTGTTAAAGATTGTTACTATAATTACTAACACAGTTGGGAAGTAATTCTTAATACTAAAGTATTTATTGAATGTATAACTTATAATGACTTTCACTGTTGGAAGAATACCTCTGAAACTACCGTAACTACTGAACTATAGTAACTTCAACCTTGTTTGGAATAAACATGAAGACTGTTGCAGCTACTGAAGCATTGTACACAAGTTACGTCTGCATAATACGTTGTAGCATTGTACACAAGTTACGTCTGCATAATACGTTGTAGCATTGTACACAAGTTACGTCTGCATAATAGGTTGTAGCGTTGTACACAAGTTACGTCTGCATAATACGTTGTAGCATTTCACTGTATTTTTTTCACTTATAAACAAACAAGAATAACTAAAATAATTTGTTTCATATCTTTACACAAGTCTAACTTTGGTACCAGCCTGTGCTAGTGAAACAGATCAAAGCCGTACACAGCCTGTGCTAGTGAAACAGATCAAAGCCGTACACAGCCTGTGCTAGTGAAACAGATCAAAGCCGTACACAGCCTGTGCTAGTGAAACAGATCAAAGCCGTACACAGCCTGTGCTAGTGAAACAGATCAAAGCCGTACACAGCCTGTGCTAGTGAAACAGATCAAAGCCGTACACAGCCTGTGCTAGTGAAACAGATCAAAGCCGTACACAGCCTGTGCTAGTGAAACAGATCAAAGCCGTACACAGCCTGTGCTAGTGAAACAGATCAAAGCCGTACACAGCCTGTGCTAGTGAAACAGATCAAAGCCGTACACAGCCTGTGCTAGTGAAACAGATCAAAGCCGTACACAGCCTGTGCTAGTGAAACAGATCAAAGCCGTACACAGCCTGTGCTAGTGAAACAGATCAAAGCCGTACACAGCCTGTGCTAGTGAAACAGATCAAAGCCGTACACAGCCTGTGCTAGTGAAACAGATCAAAGCCGTACACAGCCTGTGCTAGTGAAACAGATCAAAGCCGTACACAGCCTGTGCTAGTGAAACAGATCAAAGCCGCACACAGCCTGTGCTAGTGAAACAGATCAAAGCCGTACACAGCCTGTGCTAGTGAAACAGATCAAAGCCGTACACAGCCTGTGCTAGTGAAACAGATCAAAGCCGCACACAGCCTGTGCTAGTGAAACAGATCAAAGCCGTACACAGCCTGTGCTAGTGAAACAGATCAAAGCCGTACACAGCCTGTGCTAGTGAAACAGATCAAAGCCGCACACAGCCTGTGCTAGTGAAACAGATCAAAGCCGTACACAGCCTGTGCTAGTGAAACAGATCAAAGCCGTACACAGCCTGTGCTAGTGAAACAGATCAAAGCCGTACACAGCCTGTGCTAGTGAAACAGATCAAAGCCGTACACAGCCTGTGCTAGTGAAACAGATCAAAGCCGTACACAGCCTGTGCTAGTGAAACAGATCAAAGCCGTACACAGCCTGTGCTAGTGAAACAGATCAAAGCCGTACACAGCCTGTGCTAGTGAAACAGATCAAAGCCGTACACAGCCTGTGCTAGTGAAACAGATCAAAGCCGTACACAGCCTGTGCTAGTGAAACAGATCAAAGCCGTACACAGCCTGTGCTAGTGAAACAGATCAAAGTCGTACACAGCCTGTGCTAGTGAAACAGATCAAAGCCGTACACAGCCTGTGCTAGTGAAACAGATCAAAGCCGTACACAGCCTGTGCTAGTGAAACAGATCAAAGCCGTACACAGCCTGTGCTAGTGAAACAGATCAAAGCCGTACACAGCCTGTGCTAGTGAAACAGATCAAAGCCGTACACAGCCTGTGCTAGTGAAACAGATCAAAGCCGTACACAGCCTGTGCTAGTGAAACAGATCAAAGCCGTACACAGCCTGTGCTAGTGAAACAGATCAAAGCAATACACAGCCTGTGCTAGTGAAACAGATCAAAGCCGTACACAGTGTTAGACAGAATTGTAAAATATATTTATGAAAAACATTGAACAATTTAAAAAATAAAAGAAATGCTTTTTGCAAAGAACAAGACTTCTAGTACTAGGGTTTCAAATGTGTATTAGAGAAAGAAATCATTGAAAGAAAATCAGTACCGTAGACAGTAACAATGAGAGGAAGTAGCCAGGTTGAAGGAATGGCTACCGAAATCTTTTTGGTGGTCAGATCGAGACTGTCATGATGGTCGACTTTATTACCTGAGAGTTACTGGTTTTTGGTGTGTATTGTGGACAATTTTATTTGGAGAAATATCTTGAATTTGAGAAAAGTACAGATAAGAGAAATGGATTCTGGAAAATGTTAAGTGAATGTGTTGGTAATGTTGAGTGATGCAAGAGACATGTTAGTGTGGGAGACACTGTTGTGTAAGACGCAGTGGAAAAGTTTAAAGTGTTTGATGTACATAGCAGAGTAGAACCTTCAGCTTACCTCAAGGATACAGCCAGAATATCAACATACAAGAACGGTAAAGACATACACAAAATCCGTACAGCACAATGCAATAACAATACACTGGAAAAGAACATTTGAGTACAGTTTATGATAAAAGTGATTTTCAGCACAGTTTGTCAGCATCACCAGACCATTTACAACCAAGAACACTACACTGACTTACAAGGCTCCTCTTTCTTAGTATTTGACTGACACTACTACTACTACTACTACTACTACTACTACTACTACTACTACCACCACAACCACCACCACCTCCACCTCTACCTTTATTGCTCCCGTCATTGTCTGCTGGCCTATATATACTACT
This sequence comes from Cherax quadricarinatus, assembly GCF_038502225.1. Classification (NCBI taxonomy): domain Eukaryota; kingdom Metazoa; phylum Arthropoda; class Malacostraca; order Decapoda; family Parastacidae; genus Cherax; species Cherax quadricarinatus. The sequence continues at coordinate 204,948 of NW_027195146.1, read as the reverse complement.
CTCTCCTTCTCTCTCTTCTGTTAGTGTGACTTTGTAAATGGTCCAAGTTGGACCGAAACGTCGTGGTAAGCTCTTCTCTTCTATGTGCAGGTTTTTTGTGTATTACAGTAAGTACACTAACACAAAAGACAAGTACAGTAACATGTAAGAACAGCACAGTAACATAAAACAGTACAATAACGTATTAAACAGTATAGAGAAACATGAAATAGTGTAGTAACATATAAAACAGTGTAGCAACACATGAAACAGTATAATAACGCGAAAACAATAACGTAAAATATAAAACAGTATAATATCATATAAAACAATATGGTGACAAATAAAACAATAAAGTGACATAAAACGGTAAATTGAGAGATAAAACAGGAAAGTGACACATAAAACATTATTGTTACGATGTTCCATAGGATTGCTACAGTATTTATGGCACGAGTCTCGGGGATCTTCAGTACGTAATATACACATGGCAATCGTAATAATTCAATCGATTGTGCGGATCAATTTTATTATTACGGAGATAGAAAAAAATCATAAAATATCTCTTTTAATATAACGTATATTATTTTAGGGTCTAAAGGTATTTTAATGGTACCTTTTACTTATCAATTAGATATAAACATTTTAACAGACTTACAATCATATATTGTTACAATGGCCTCCATCTTGGCTGACTGGATAGATTGGTAAAAGATAGTCAATTCCCTAAGACGATCTGAGTTTCAAACACTTAGCAACACAGGAGAGCTTCTAGTGGAAGTGTCACAAGTAGTCGCACTTGTGGGACACTAATGAATAATGTTATTCTCAGGTAGTCTCTTAAAGTAAATGAACAGGAAAGGAAGACCTCGAGACTGAGAGAGGTGTTGTACTGCCTGCTCTACTCCACTCACCTCTGACGTAAACTTGCGTCAGGCGAGTAGTAACACTCACCTCTGACGTAAACTTGCGTCAGGCGAGTAGTAACACTCACCTCTGACGTAAACTTGCGTCAGGCGAGTAGTAACACTCACCTCTGACGTAAACTTGCGTCAGGCGAGTAGTAACACTCACCTCTGACGTAAACTCACGTCAGGCGAGTAGTAACACTCACCTCTGACGTAAACTCACGTCAAGCGAGTAGTAACCAGAGGTGACGTCATAAATGGTTGTTATCACTGGTAAATGATGCATCAGCACAAAATACATATATATACATAAAATGAAGAATGAGAAAGATAAAAATGAATATGTAATATTATAAAGCTGATTTTCGTCGTGTTAGTTAATAACGACGATAATCACAATGTAATATTAGATAGATGAACAAAATTGTAAGACATATTTAGAGAAATTCTAAGTCAGCGTAACAATAACAGTAACACATAAAACAGTCATTGAGATATAAAACATCATAATAACACATAAAACACATATATAACATAAAACATTACGACGGCACAGAATTACAGTATAAATAAATAAAAATAACAATGGTGCAACAGACAAGACCAGTACAGTACAATAACACAGAAGACCAGTACAGTACAATAACACAGAAGACCAGTACAGTACAATAACACAGAAGACCAGTACAGTACAATAACACAGAAGACCAGTACAGTACAATAACACAGAAGACCAGTACAGTACAATAACACAGAAGACCAGTACAGTACAATAACACAGAAGACCAGAACAGTACAATAACACAGAAGACCAGTACAGTACAGTAACACAGAAGACCAGTACAGTACAATAACACAGAAGACCAGTACAGTACAATAACACAGAAGACCAGTACAGTACAATAACACAGAAGACCAGTACAGTACAATAACACAGAAGACCAGTACAGTACAATAACACAGAAGACCAGTACAGTACAATAACACAGAAGATCAGTACAGTACAATAACACAGAAGACCAGTACAGTACAATAACACAGAAGACCAGTACAGTACAATAACACAGAAGATCAGTACAGTACAATAACACAGAAGACCAGTACAGTACAATAACACAGAAGACCAGTACAGTACAATAACACAGAAGACCAGTACAGTACAATAACACAGAAGACCAGTACAGTACAATAACACAGAAGACCAGTACAGTACAATAACACAGAAGACCAGTACAGTACAATAACACAGAAGACCAGTACAGTACAATAACACAGAAGACCAGTACAGTACAATAACACAGAAGACCAGTACAGTACAATAACACAGAAGACCAGTACAGTACAATAACACAGAAGACCAGTACAGTACAATAACACAGAAGACCAGTACAGTACTATAACACAGAAGACCAGTACAGTACAATAACACAGAAGACAAGTACAGTACAACAACACAGAAGACCAGTACAGTACAATAACACAGAAGACCAGTACAGTACAATAACACAGAAGACCAGTACAGTACAGTAACACAGAAGACCAGTACAGTACAATAACACAGAAAACCAGTACAGTACAATAACACAAAAGACCAGTACAGTACAATAACACAGAAGACCTGTACAGTACAATAACACAGAAGACCAGTACAGTACAATAACACAGAAGACCAGTACAGTAAAATAACACAGAAGACCAGTACAGTACAATAACACAGAATACCAGTACAGTACAATAACACAGAAGACCAGTACAGTACAGTAACACAGAAGACCAGTACAGTACAATAACACAGAAGACCAGTACAGTAACACAGAAGACCAGTACAGTACAATAACACAGAAGACCAGTACAGTACAATAACACAGAAGACCAGTACAGTAACACAGAAGACCAGTACAGTAACACAGAAGACCAGTACAGTACAATAACACAGAAGACCAGTACAGTAACACAGAAGACCAGTACAGTAACACAGAAGACCAGTACAGTACAATAACACAGAAGACCAGTACAGTACAATAACACAGAAGACCAGTACAGTACAATAACACACAAGACCAGTACAGTACAATAACACAGAAGACCAGTACAGTACAATAACACAGAAGACCAGTACAGTACAATAACACAGAAGACCAGTACAGTACAATAACACAGAAGACCAGTACAGTACAATAACACAGAAGACCAGTACAGTAAAATAACACAGAAGACCAGAACAGTACAATAACACAGAAGACCAATACAGTACAATAACACAGAAGACCAGTTCAGTAAAATAACACAGAAGACCAGTACAGTAAAATAACACAGAAGACCAGTACAGTACAATAACACAGAAGACCAGTACAGTACAATAACACAGAAGACCAGTACAGTGCAATAACACACAAGACCAGTACAGTACAATAACACAGAAGACCAGTACAGTACAATAACACAGAAGACCAGTACAGTAACACAGAAGACCAGTACAGTACAATAACCCAGAAGACCAGTACAGTAAAATAACACAGAAGACCAGTACAGTAAAATAACACAGAAGACCAGTACAGTAAAATAACACAGAAGACCAGTACAGTAAAATAACACAGAAGACCAGAACAGTACAATAACACAGAAGACCAGTACAGTACAATAACACAGAAGACCAGTACAGTAAAATAACACAGAAGACCAGTACAGTAAAATAACACAGAAGACCAGAACAGTACAATAACACAGAAGACCAATACAGTACAATAACACAGAAGACCAGTACAGTAAAATAACACAGAAGACCAGTACAGTAAAATAACACAGAAGACCAGTACAGTAACATAGAAGACCAGTACAGTAACACAGAAGACCAGTACAGTAACACAGAAGACCAGTACAGTAACACAGAAGACCAGTACAGTAACACAGAAGACCAGAACAGTAACGCAGAAGACCAGTACAGCACAATAACACAGGAGACCAGTACAGTATAATAATACAGAAGACCAGTACAGTACTATAACACAGAAGACCTGTACAATACAATAACACAGAAGACCAGTACAGTAACACAGAGGACCAGTACAGTAGCACAGAAGACCAGTACAGTAACATAGACCAGTACAGTACAATAACACAGATGACCAGTACAGTAACACAGAAGACCAGTACAGTAACACAGAAGACCAGTACAGTACAATAACGCAGACCAGTACATAAGAACATAAGAACATAAGAAAGGAGGAACACTGCAGGAGGCCTGCTGGCCCATACTAGGCAGGTCCTTTACAATTCATCCCACTAACAAAACATTTGCCCAACCCAATTTTCAATGCCCCCCAAGAAATAAGCTCTGATGTGAAAGTCCCACTCAAATCCAACCCCTCCCACTCATGTACTTATCCAACCTAGATTTGAAACTACCCAAAGTCCCAGCCTCAATAACCCAACTAGGTAGACTGTTCCACTCATCAACTACCCTATTTCCAAACCAATACTTTCCTATGTCCTTTCTAAATCTAAACTTTTCTAATTTAAATCCATTACTGCGGGTTCTCTCTTGGAGAGACATCCTCAAGACCTTATTAATATCCCCTTTATTAATACCTATCTTCCACTTATACACTTCGATCAGGTCTCCCCTCATTCTTCGTCTAACAAGTGAATGTAACTTAAGAGTCTTCAATCTTTCTTCATAAGGAAGATTTCTAATGCTATGTATTAATTTAGTCATCCTACGCTGAATGTTTTCTAACGAATTTATGTCCATTTTGTAATACGGAGACCAGAACTGAGCTGCATAATCTAGGTGAGGCCTTACTAATGATGTATAAAGCTGCAGTATGACCTCTGGACTTCTGTTGCTTACACTTCTTGATATAAATCACAGTAATCTATTTGCCTTATTACGTACGCTTAGGCATTGCTGTCTTGGCTTAAGGTTGCTGCTCACCATAACCCCGAAGTCCTTTTCGCAATCTCTATGGCTAAGTTATACATCATTTAACTTATAAGTACTAGGGTTATGGGCACTCCCAAGCTTCAGAACCTTGCATTTATCTACATTGAACTGCATCTGCCACTTTTCTGACCAAGAATAGAGTTTGTTTAAATCCTCCTGAAGTTCCATAACATCTACGTTTGAATCAATTATCCTACCTATCATTGTGTCATCGGCGAATTTGCTCATATCACTAGTAATTCCCTCATCAAGATCATTGATATATATTATAAACAACAACGGGCCCAAGACTGATCCCTGTGGAACGCCACTTGTTACAGATCCCCACTCGGATTTAAACCCATTTATGGACACTCTCTGCTTCCTGTCAATGAGCCATGACTCGATCCACGAGAGCACTTTTCCCCCAATGCCATGAGCTGCCACTTTCTTTAACAGTCTATGGTGCGGAACTCTATCAAAAGCCTTACTAAAATCTAAGTAAATAATATCAAATTCTTTGTTGTGGTCAACAGCCTCAAAAGCTTTACTGAAGAAAGTTAATAAATTAGTTAGACAAGACCGGCCTCTTGTGAATCCAAGCTGAGTATCATTAATCAAGCTATGCTTATCGAGATGGCTTCTTATAATCTCAGCTATAATTGACTCTAGTAATTTGCCTACAATTGAGGTCAGGCTTATTGGGCGGTAATTTGACGGTAACGACTTGTCCCCTGTTTTAAAAATAGGAGTTACATTAGCCATCTTCCACATATCAGACACTACACCTGTTTGAAGAGATAAATTAAAAACATTAGTTAATGGTTCACAGAGTTCCATTTTGCATTCCTTAAGAACCCTTGAAAAAACCTCATCAGGACCCGGCGACTTATTTTGCTTCAGTCTGTCTATCTGCTTCACAACCATCTCACTAGTGACTGTGATATTACATAATTTATCTTCTTCTAGCCCACTGTAAAAATTAATTACTGGAGTATTGTTAGTGTCTTCCTGTGTAAAAACTGAGAGAAAATAATTATTTAAAATCAAGCACATTTCATTCTCTTTGTCAGTAAGGTGCCCATAGTTATTTTTAAGGGGACCTATCTTATCTCTAACTTTTGTTCTATAGACCTGGAAAAAACTTTTTGGGTTAGTTTTAGAATCCCTAGCAACTTTAATTTCATAGTCCCTTTTAGCTTTTCTTATCCCCTTTTTAATGTCCCTCTTAATGTCAATATACTGATTCATAAGATGACCCTCACCTCTTTTGATACGCCTATAAATTCCTTTCTTATGCCCTTGTAGATATTTGAGCCTATTATTCATCCATTTTGGGTCATTTCTATTTGATCTAATTTCTTTATATGGGATAAACGCTCTTTGAGCAGCATGTATAGTGTTCAGAAAACTTTCATATTGATAGCTCTCTTCGTTACCCCAGTCAACAGATGATAAGTGTTCTCTAAGCCCATCGTAATCTGCTAAGCAAAAATCTGGGACCGTTACTGAGTTATCGCTACTATCGTACTTCCATTCAATGCTAAATGTAATTGATTTGTGGTCGCTAGCACCCAGTTCCTCTGAAATTTCTAAATTATTAACAAGGGATTCATTGTTTGCCATAACTAAGTCAAGCAGGTTATTTCCCCTTGTAGGTTCTGTCAAAAACTGCTTCAAAAAACAATCTTGAAATACATCTAAGAAGTCGTATGATTCTAAATTACCAGTCAAGAAATTCCAATCAACAGGACTAAAGTTAAAGTCTCCTAGAATTACTACATTATCGTGCCTTGTGGCCTTAACAGTTTCCTCCCATAGTAGTTTCCCTTGGTCCCTATCTAAGTTTGGGGGACGGTATATCACTCCTAAAACCAGTTTTTCATGCCCCTCTGAAAATTCTATCCAAACAGACTCTGTATGTGTTACTTCAGACTTAATACCCGTAACACAGAAGATCAGTACAGTACTATAACACAGAAGACCAGTACGGTAAAATAACACAGAAGACCAGTACAGTACAATAACACAGAAGACCAGTACAGTAACACAGAAGACCAGTAGAGTAACACAGAAGACCAGTACAGTACAATAACACAGAAGATCAGTACAGTACAATAACACAGAAGACCAGTACAGTACAATAACACACAAGACCAGCACAGTACAATAACACAGAAGACCAGTACAGTGCAATAACACACAAGACCAGTACAGTACAATAACACAGAAGACCAGTACAGTACAATAACACAGAAGACCAGTACAGTAACACAGAAGACCAGTACAGTACAATAACGCAGAAGACCAGTACAGTAAAATAACACAGAAGACCAGTACAGTAAAATAACACAGAAGACCAGTACAGTAAAATAACACGGAAGACCAGTACAGTACAATAACACAGAAGACCAGTACAGTACAATAACACAGAAGACCAGAACAGTACAATAACACAGAAGACCAGTAAAGTACAATAACACAGAAGACTAGTACAGTAACACAGAAGACCAGTACAGTAGCACAGAAGACCAGTACAGTAACACAGAAGACCAGTACAATGTAATAACACAGAAGATCAGTATAGTACAATAACACAAAAGACCAGAACAGTACAATAACACAGAAGACCAGTACAGTACAATAACACAGAAGACCAGTACTGTAAAATAACACAGAAGACCAGTGCAGTAAAATAACACAGAAGACCAGAACAGTACAATGACACAGAAGACCAATACAGTATAATAACACAGAAGACCAGTACAGTAAAATAACACAGAAGACCAGTACAGTAAAATAACACAGAAGACCAGTACAGTACAATAACACAGAAGACCAGTACAGTACAATAACACAGAAGACCGGTACAGTAACACAGAAGACCAATACAGTAACACAGAAGACCAGTACAGTAACACAGAAGACCAGTACAGCACAATAACACAGGAGACCAGTACAGTATAATAATATAGAAGACCAGTGCAGTACTATAACACGGAAGACCTGTACAGTACAATAACACAGAAGACCAGTACAGTACAATAACACAGAAGACCAGTACAGTAACACAGAGGACCAGTACAGTAGCACAGAAGACCAGTACAGTAACACAGACCAGTACAGTACAATAACACAGAAGACCAGTACAGTAACACAGAAGACCAGTACAGTAACACAGAAGACCAGTACAGTACAATAACGCAGAAGACCAGTACAGTAACACAGAAGATCAGTACAGTACTATAACACAGAAGACCAGTACGGTAAAATAACACAGAAGACCAGTACAGTACAATAAAACAGAAGACCAGTACAGTACAATAACACAGAAGACCAGTACAGTACAACAACACAGAAGACCAGTACAGTACAATAACACAGACGACCAGTACAGTACAATAACACAGAAGACCAGTACAGTACAATAACACAGAAGACCAGTACAGTACAATAACACAGAAGACCAGTACAGTACAGTAACACAGAAGACCAGTACAGTACAATAACACAGAAGACCAGTACAGTACAATAACACAGAAGACCAGTAAAGTAACACAGAAGACCAGTACAGTAACACAGAAGACCAGTACAGTAAAATAACACAGAAGACCAGTACAGTAACACAGAAGACCAGTACAGTAAAATAACACAGAAGACCAGTACAGTAACACAGAAGACCAGTACAGTAACACAGAAGACCAGCACAGTACAATAACACAGAAGACCAGAACAGTACAATAACACAGAAGACAAGTACAGTACAATAACCCACAAGACCAGTACAGTACAATAACACAGAAGACCAGTACAGTACAATAACACAGAAGACCAGTACAGTACAATAACACAGAAGACCAGTACAGTACAATATCACAGAAGACCAGTACAGTAACACAGAAGACCAGTACAGTACAATAACGCAGAAGACCAGTACAGTAAAATAACACAGAAGACCAGTACAGTAAAATAACACAGAAGACCAGTACAGTACAATAACACAGAAGACCAGTACAGTACAATAACACAGAAGACCAGTACAGTACAATAACACAGAAGACCAGTACAGTACAATAACACAGAAGACCAGAACAGTACAATAACACAGAAGACCAGTACAGTACAATAACACAGAAGACCAGTACAGTAACACAGAAGACCAGTACAGTAACACAGAAGACCAGTACAGTAGCACAGAAGACCAGTACAATGTAATAACACAGAAGACCAGTACAGTACAATAACACAAAAGACCAGAACAGTACAATAACACAGAAGACCAGTACAGTACAATAACACAGAAGACCAGTACAGTAAAATAACACAGAAGACCAGAACAGTAAAATAACACAGAAGATCAGTACAGTAAAATAACACAGAAGACCAGAACAGTACAATAACACAGAAGACCAGTACAGTAAAATAACACAGAAGACCAGAACAGTACAATAACACAAAAGACCAGAACAGTACAATAACACAGAAGACCAGTACAGTACAATAACACAGAAGACCAGTACAGTAAAATAACACAGAAGATCAGTACAGTAAAATAACACAGAAGACCAGTACAGTAAAATAACACAGAAGACCAGTACAGTACAATAACACAGAAGACCAGTACAGTACAATAACACAAAAGACCAGTACAGTAACACAGAAGACCAGTACAGTAACACAGAAGACCAGTCCAGTAACACAGAAGACCAGTACAGCACAATAACACAGGAGACCAGTACAGTATAATAATACAGAAGACCAGTACAGTACTATAACACAGAAGACCTGTACAGTACAATAACACAGAAGACCAGTACAGTACAATAACACAGAAGACCAGTACAGTAACACAGAGAACCAGTACAGTAGCACAGAAGACCAGTACAGTACAATAACACAGAAGACCAGTACATTACAATAACACAGATGACCAGTACAGTAACACAGAAGACCAGTAAAGTAACACAGAAGACCAGTACAGTAACACAGAAGACCACTACAGTACAATAACGCAGAAGACCAGTACAGTAACACAGAAGATCAGTACAGTACAATAACACAGAAGACCAGTTCAGTAAAATAACACAGAAGACCAGTACAGTACAATAACACAGAAGACCAGTACAGTACAATAACACAGAAGACCAGTACAGTACAATAACACAGAAGACCAGTACAGTACAATAACACAGAAGACCAGTACAGTAAAATAACACAGAAGACCAGTACAGTACAATAACACAGAAGACCAGTACAGTAAAATAACACAGAAGACCAGTACAATAAAATAACAGAAGACCAGTACAGTACAATAACACAGAAGACCAGTACAGTAACACAGAAGACCAGCACAGTAACACAGAAGACCAGTACAGTACAATAACACAGATGACCAGTACAGTACAATAACACAGAAGACCAGTACAGTAACACAGAAGACCAGTACAGTAACAATATAGAAACACAGAAGACCAGTACAGAACAATAACACAGAAGACCAGAACAGTACAATAACACAGAAGACCAGTACAGTACAATAACACAGAAGACCAGTACAGTACAATAACACAGAAGACCAGTACAGTACAATAACACAGAAGACCAGTACAGTACAATAACACAGAAGACCAGTACAGTACAATAACACAGAAGACCAGTACAGTACAATAACACAGAAGACCAGTACAGTACAATAACACAGAAGACCAGTACAGTACAATAACACAGAAGACCAGTACAGTACAATAACACAGAAGACCTGTACAGTACAATAACACAGAAGACCAGTACAGTACATAACACAGAAGACCAGTACAGTACAATAAAACAGAAGACCAGTACAGTACAATAACACAGAAGACCAGTACAGTACAATAACACAGAAGACCAGTACAGTACAATAACACAGAAGACCAGTACAGTACAATAACACAGAAGACCAGTACAGTACAATAACACAGAAGACCAGTACAGTACAATAACACAGAAGACCAGTACAGTACAATAACACAGAAGACCAGTACAGTACAATAACACAGAAGACCAGTACAGTACAATAACACAGAAGACCAGTACAGTACAATAACACAGAAGACCAGTACAGTACAATAACACAGAAGACCAGTACAGTACAATAACACAGAAGACCAGTACAATACAATAACACAGAAGACCAGTACAGTAAATAACGCAGAAGACCAGTACAGTAACATAACATGGAAGACCAGTACAGTAAGATAACACAGAAGACCAGTACAGTACAATAACACAGAAGACCAGTACAGTGCAATAACACAGAAGACCAGTACAGTACAATAACACAGAAGACCAGTACAGTACAATAACACAGAAGACCAGTACAGTACAATAACACAGAAGACCAGTACAGTACAATAACACAGAAGACCAGTACAGTACAATAACACAGAAGACCAGAACAGTACAATAGCACAGAAGACCATTACAGTTACACAGAAGACCAGTACAGTACAATAACACAGAAGACCAGTACAGTACAATAACACAGAAGACCAGTACAGTACAATAACACAGAAGACCAGTACAGTACAATAACACAGAAGACCAGTACAGTACAATAACACAGAAGACCAGTACAGTACAATAACACAGAAGACCAGTACAGTACAATAACACAGAAGACCAGTACAGTACAATAACACAGAAGACCAGTACAGTACAATAACACAGAAGACCAGTACAGTACAATAACACAGAAGACCAGTACAGTACAATAACACAGAAGACCAGTACAGTAACACAGAAGACCAGTACAGTACAATAACACAGAAGACCAGTACAATAACACAGAAGACCAGTACAGTACAATAACACAGAAGACCAGTACAGTACAATAACACAGAAGACCAGTACAGTACAATAACACAGAAGACCAGTACAGTACAATAACACAGAAGACCAGTACAGTACAATAACACAGAAGACCAGTACAGTACAATAACACAGAAGACCAGTACAGTACAATAACACAGAAGACCAGTACAGTACAATAACACAGAAGACCAGTACAGTACAATAACACAGAAGACCAGTACAGTACAATAACACAGAAGACCAGTACAGTACAATAACACAGAAGACCAGTACAGTACAGTAACACAGAAGACCAGTACAGTAAATAACACAGAAGACCAGTACAGTAAATAACACAGAAGACCAGTACAGTACAATAACACAGAAGACCAGTACAGTACAATAACACAGAAGACCAGTACAGTACAATAACACAGAAGACCAGTACAGTACAATAACACAGAAGACCAGTACAGTACAATAACACAGAAGACCAGTACAGTACAATAACACAGAAGACCAGTACAGTACAATAACACAGAAGACCAGTACAGTACAATAACACAGAAGACCAGTACAGTACAATAACACAGAAGACCAGTACAGTACAATAACACAGAAGACCAGTACAGTAACACAGAAGACCAGTACAGTACAATAACACAGAAGACCAGTACAGTACAATAACACAGAAGACCAGTACAGTACAATAACACAGAAGACCAGTACAGTACAATAACACAGAAGACCAGTACAGTACAATAACACAGAAGACCAGTACAGTACAATAACACAGAAGACCAGTACAGTACAATAACACAGAAGACCAGTACAGTACAATAACACAGAAGACCAGTACAGTACAATAACACAGAAGACCAGTACAGTACAATAACACAGAAGACCAGTACAGTACAATAACACAGAAGACCAGTACAGTACAATAACACAGAAGACCAGTACAGTACAATAACACAGAAGACCAGTACAGTACAATAACACAGAAGACCAGTACAGTACAATAACACAGAAGACCAGTACAGTACAATAACACAGAAGACCAGTACAGTACAATAACACAGAAGACCAGTACAGTACAATAACACAGAAGACCAGTACAGTACAATAACACAGAAGACCAGTACAGTACAATAACACAGAAGACCAGTACAGTACAATAACACAGAAGACCAGTACAGTACAATAACACAGAAGACCAGTACAGTACAATAACACAGAAGACCAGTACAGTACAATAACACAGAAGACCAGTACAGTACAATAACACAGAAGACCAGTACAGTACAATAACACAGAAGACCAGTACAGTACAATAACACAGAAGACCAGTACAGTACAATAACACAGAAGACCAGTACAGTACAATAACACAGAAGACCAGTACAGTACAATAACACAGAAGACCAGTACAGTACAATAACACAGAAGACCAGTACAGTACAATAACACAGAAGACCAGTACAGTACAATAACACAGAAGACCAGTACAGTACAATAACACAGAAGACCAGTACAGTACAATAACACAGAAGACCAGTACAGTACAATAACACAGAAGACCAGTACAGTACAATAACACAGAAGACCAGTACAGTACAATAACACAGAAGACCAGTACAGTACAATAACACAGAAGACCAGTACAGTACAATAACACAGAAGACCAGTACAGTACAATAACACAGAAGACCAGTACAGTACAATAACACAGAAGACCAGTACAGTACAATAACACAGAAGACCAGTACAGTACAATAACACAGAAGACCAGTACAGTACAATAACACAGAAGACCAGTACAGTACAATAACACAGAAGACCAGTACAGTACAATAACACAGAAGACCAGTACAGTACAATAACACAGAAGACCAGTACAGTACAATAACACAGAAGACCAGTACAGTACAATAACACAGAAGACCAGTACAGTACAATAACACAGAAGACCAGTACAGTACAATAACACAGAAGACCAGTACAGTACAATAACACAGAAGACCAGTACAGTACAATAACACAGAAGACCAGTACAGTACAATAACACAGAAGACCAGTACAGTACAATAACACAGAAGACCAGTACAGTACAATAACACAGAAGACCAGTACAGTACAATAACACAGAAGACCAGTACAGTACAATAACACAGAAGACCAGTACAGTACAATAACACAGAAGACCAGTACAGTACAATAACACAGAAGACCAGTACAGTACAATAACACAGAAGACCAGTACAGTACAATAACACAGAAGACCAGTACAGTACAATAACACAGAAGACCAGTACAGTACAATAACACAGAAGACCAGTACAGTACAATAACACAGAAGACCAGTACAGTACAATAACACAGAAGACCAGTACAGTACAATAACACAGAAGACCAGTACAGTACAATAACACAGAAGACCAGTACAGTACAATAACACAGAAGACCAGTACAGTACAATAACACAGAAGACCAGTACAGTACAATAACACAGAAGACCAGTACAGTACAATAACACAGAAGACCAGTACAGTACAATAACACAGAAGACCAGTACAGTACAATAACACAGAAGACCAGTACAGTACAATAACACAGAAGACCAGTACAGTACAATAACACAAGACCAGTACAGTAACACAGAAGACCAGTACAGTAACACAGAAGACCAGTACAGTAACACAGAAGACCAGTACAGTACAATAACACAGAAGACCAGTACAGTACAATAACACACAAGACCACAGAAGACCAGTACAGTACAATAACACAGCAGACCAGTACAGTAAAATAACACAGAAGACCAGTACAGTAAATAACACAGAAGACCAGTACAGTACAATAACACAGAAGACCAGTACAGTACAATAACACAGAAGACCAGTACAGTACAATAACACAGAAGACCAGTACAGTACAATAACACAGAAGACCAGTACAGTACAATAACACAGAAGACCAGTACAGTAACACAGAAGACCAGTACAGTAACACAGAAGACCAGTACAGTACAATAACACAGAAGACCAGTACAGTAAAAAACACAGAAGACCAGTACAGTACAATAACACAGAAGACCAGTACAGTACAATAACACAGAAGACCAGTACAGTACAATAACACAGAAGACCAGTACAGTAAAATAACACAGAAGACCAGTACAGTAAAATAACACAGAAGACCAGTACAGTAAAAAACACAGAAGACCAGTACAGTACAATAACACAAAACCAGTACAGCACAATAACACAGAAGACCAGAACAGTAATATAACATAAAATACCATTACAGTACAATAACACAGAAGACCAGTACAGTACAATAACACAGAAGACCAGTACAGTAAAATAACACAGAAGACCAGTACAGTAAAATAACACAGAAGACCAGTACAGTAAAATAACACAGAAGACCAGTACAGTACAATAACACAGAAGACCAGTACAGTACAATAACACAGAAGACCAGTACAGTAACACAGAAGACCAGTACAGTAACACAGAAGACCAGTACAGTAACACAGAAGACCAGTACAGTACAATAACACAGAAGACCAGTACAGTACAATAACACAGAAGACCAGTACAGTACAATAACACAGAAGACCAGTACAGTACAATAACACAGAAGACCAGTACACAGAAGACCAGTACAATAACACAGAAGACCAGTACAGTAACACATAAGACAGTAAGACACATAACACCAGTACAGTACATCTACACAGAAGACCAGTACAGTACAATAACACAGAAGACCAGTACAGTACAATAACACAGAAGACCAGTACAGTACAATAACACAGAAGACCAGTACAGTACAATAACACAGAAGACCAGTACAGTACAATAACACAGAAGACCAGTACAGTACAATAACACAGAAGACCAGTACAGTACAATAACACAGAAGACCAGTACAGTACAATAACACAGAAGACCAGTACAGTACAATAACACAGAAGACCAGTACAGTACAATAACACAGAAGACCAGTACAGTACAATAACACAGAAGACCAGTACAGTACAATAACACAGAAGACCAGTACAGTACAATAACACAGAAGACCAGTACAGTACAATAACACAGAAGACCAGTACAGTACAATAACACAGAAGACCAGTACAGTACAATAACACACAGAAACACAGTACAGTACAGTAGTACAATAACGCAGAAGACCAGTACAGTACAATAACACAGAAGACCAGTACAGTACAATAACACAGAAGACCAGTACAGTACAATAACACAGAAGACCAGTACAGTACAATAACACAGAAGACCAGTACAGTACAATAACACAGAAGACCAGTACAGTACAATAACACAGAAGACCAGTACAGTACAATAACACAGAAGACCAGTACAGTACAATAACACAGAAGACCAGTACAGTACAATAACACAGAAGACCAGTACAGTACAATAACACAGAAGACCAGTACAGTACAATAACACAGAAGACCAGTACAGTACAATAACACAGAAGACCAGTACAGTACAATAACACAGAAGACCAGTACAGTACAATAACACAGAAGACCAGTACAGTACAATAACACAGAAGACCAGTACAGTACAATAACACAGAAGACCAGTACAGTACAATAACACAGAAGACCAGTACAGTACAATAACACAGAAGACCAGTACAGTACAATAACACAGAAGACCAGTACAGTACAATAACACAGAAGACCAGTACAGTACAATAACACAGAAGACCAGTACAGTACAATAACACAGAAGACCAGTACAGTACAATAACACAGAAGACCAGTACAGTACAATAACACAGAAGACCAGTACAGTACAATAACACAGAAGACCAGTACAGTACAATAACACAGAAGACCAGTACAGTACAATAACACAGAAGACCAGTACAGTACAATAACACAGAAGACCAGTACAGTACAATAACACAGAAGACCAGTACAGTACAATAACACAGAAGACCAGTACAGTACAATAACACAGAAGACCAGTACAGTACAATAACACAGAAGACCAGTACAGTACAATAACACAGAAGACCAGTACAGTACAATAACACAGAAGACCAGTACAGTACAATAACACAGAAGACCAGTACAGTACAATAACACAGAGGACCAGTACAGTACAATAACACAGAAGACCAGTACAGTAAAACAGTGCAAGACCAGAACAGTATAATAACACAGAAGACCAGTACAGTACAATAACACACAAGACCAGTACAGTACAATAACACAGAAGACCAGTACAGTACAATAACACAGAAGACCAGTACAGTACAATAACACAGAAGACCAGTACAGTACAATAACACAGAAGACCAGTACAGTACAATAACACAGAAGACCAGTACAGTACAATAACACAGAAGACCAGTACAGTACAATAACACAGAAGACCAGTACAGTACAATAACACAGAAGACCAGTACAGTACAATAACACAGAAGACCAGTACAGTACAATAACACAGAAGACCAGTACAGTACAATAACACAGAAGACCAGTACAGTACAATAACACAGAAGACCAGTACAGTACAATAACACAGAAGACCAGTACAGTACAATAACACAGAAGACCAGTACAGTACAATAACACAGAAGACCAGTACAGTACAATAACACAGAAGACCAGTACAGTACAATAACACAGAAGACCAGTACAGTACAATAACACAGAAGACCAGTACAGTACAATAACACAGAAGACCAGTACAGTACAATAACACAGAAGACCAGTACAGTACAATAACACAGAAGACCAGTACAGTACAATAACACAGAAGACCAGTACAGTACAATAACACAGAAGACCAGTACAGTACAATAACACAGAAGACCAGTACAGTACAATAACACAGAAGACCAGTACAGTACAATAACACAGAAGACCAGTACAGTACAATAACACAGAAGACCAGTACAGTACAATAACACAGAAGACCAGTACAGTACAATAACACAGAAGACCAGTACAGTACAATAACACAGAAGACCAGTACAGTACAATAACACAGAAGACCAGTACAGTACAATAACACAGAAGACCAGTACAGTACAATAACACAGAAGACCAGTACAGTACAATAACACAGAAGACCAGTACAGTACAATAAGGGAATAACACCACCGTGACTACTGTCACGGAGGCTGGAGTGAGAATAACACCACCGTGACTACTGCCAGGGAGGCTGGAGTGGGAATAACACCACCGTGACTACTGTCACGGAGGCTGGAGTGAGAATAACACCACCGTGACTACTGCCAGGGAGGCTGGAGTGGGAATAACACCACCGTGACTACTGTTAGGGAGGCTGGAGTGGGAATAACACCACCGTGACTACTGTCACGGAGGCTGGAGTGAGAATAACACCACCGTGACTACTGCCAGGGAGGCTGGAGTGGGAATAACACCACCGTGACTACTGTCACGGAGGCTGGAGTGAGAATAACACCACCGTGACTACTGCCAGGGAGGCTGGAGTGGGAATAACACCACCGTGACTACTGTCACGGAGGCTGGAGTGAGAATAACACCACCGTGACTACTGTCAGGGAGGCTGGAGTGGGAATAACACCACCGTGACTACTGTCAGGGAGGCTGCAGAGCGAACAACACAATATTCGAAACAATAATTAATAAATAAAAGAAAAATTATTATTTGCGACCACTGTCAGCCTCAGAGTTATCTCTGAGTTACCAGACCTTGCCACGTGGAGGCCAGTGGTTCGTCTTTAAGGTCCCCCCCCCCTCGCCTTCCCCAGGTTCATGTGTCCAGGAATCCATCCGTGGGCCCCCGGATGTCTCCCCTTCCTCACTACCCTAAGGTCAGCATCGCCTCAGCCTTCCCCAGGTTCATGTGTCCAGGAATCCAACCGTCCGCCTCCGGATGTTTTCCCTTCCACACTTCCCCAAGGTCAGCCTTACCAACCTGTATTCTTGCCATCCCCAGGTTCATGTATCCAGGAATCCATCCGTCTACCGCCGGATGTCTTCCCTTCACCACTTACCCAAGGTCAGCCTCAACTGCTGGTATTCATGCCTTTCCCAGGTTTATGTATCCAGGAATCCATCCGTTCGCTCCCGGATGTCTCCCCTTCCCCACTTACCTAAGGTCAGCCTCAATTACAACCTTCCCCAAGCTCATGTATCCAGGAATCCATCCGTTCGCTCCCAGATGTTTCCCCTTCCCCACTTACCTAAGGTCGGCGGTGCCTTCCCCGGATCAGTGTCTCCAGGAATCCACTTGTGTCACTGAGTGGACTCCCTTCCCCACTTCCCCAGAGTCAGTGCTTGCCACCCTCAGTGACCTTGCTGGATGGAAACTTGGTCTTGTCTAGCTGGTCTACGGTAGAGACTGTCCAGGTGGGGGGAATTACTGGAGGGAACACACAGAAAACTGCGTCCAGTAATTACACTCACCAAGACAGCCTGGAACAGTAGGTCAGCTGGACGAGACGAAGCTCGCACACTGCTCGGCCACCCTGGAGAGGCTAATTAATAACTATTTTGGAAATCCTTTTATATTACACTATGAATTTATACCAAGTACAAGTTTATTTTTTACTTATTTTGCAGTTTAAAAGAATTTGTGAGAGTTTTATTTAATATAAATTAATTGCCAAGTGTTGAAGACCTTGTGTAACTCCATCAAAACTCTTCACCATTACACTCTTTTCATTTTTATTTATTTATTCGTCCTTTGCATTTTACACTCAAAGGCTAACAAACAGACAAATATATTCGTATATAAGTATTTATACATTTATACGTTTCAACACACGCACCTTACGCATACACCATTATACATACACTTGTATGCATAACACACACACACACACAATCCCAGGTATTACAAATACGCACACATGTAAACAACAGTGTACACAATTCTCTCTTCTCACTTTAACACATATGAGGTCACACATACATACGCACACACACACATCTCACCCGAAACCCCTGCCATGAACACTCATGCGCACATACATGTGACAACATTCTCATAGACATTCCTGTACTCGTCCACATAGTGGTTAACATTAAACAATACAGTAGAGACTATGTAACGGAAATACAGAAATATTTATGTGCTTCAATATTCAGAATATATAAGACATGTTATTATGTACGTTAGTATATATGAATAAATGTAATTCCTATGTGTTATTGTGTATAGGTGTCATGTTTACATGTTATGTGTTGATGTATGTCATGTGTACATGTTATGTATGAATGAGTACAATGTTTATGTATTGTGTATGAGTGTCATGTGTACATGTTATTGTGTATGGATGAGTGTCATGTATATGTATTATTGTGTATGGCTTAGTGAAATGTTAAGATATTGTTGTGCATGGATATTACAACCCAGGAGTCCAAATGGCCTGTTATCCCGGGTGTAATGGGAGCAAAATAAACACAGTAGAAAAAGTTTAGACTTATATTATCCTTCACCAATTTAGAACAGCAATATGTACACTATGTACAGGGATAAGTATAGTGCACTCCACGGTAAGCAAGGCAGAAATAGAAGCTACAAGATAGCAGACCGTACTTCAACCAGCTCTAGAATGGGAATGACTTCAGGATATCTGGTTACTTTATCCATAATCGTAAATAAATATTGATTTCCAGACTTTGACCTAGGTAGTGGACCTACACAATCTATAATTAAATCTGCAAAAGGTTCTCCATCAGCAGGTATAGGTTGGAGAGGTGCAGGTTTAATGGAATGTCCAGGTTTCCCAACTTGCTGACATTCTCGGCAACACCTAATATGATTCTTCACATCTTTCTTTAATTTTGGCCAATAAAATTCTTTTGTGATTCTATACAAGGTTTTTGTAATTCCTAAGTGACCTCCTAATGACGTGTTATGAGCTATATTTAATATTTGAGGTCTAAACTTGGTTGGAACCACTAACCTGTCATACAATTGCCGGCCCTCTATCTCCTTACCAGTCTCAGTGCAGATCAAATAATCGTTTTTAACTTCATACTTGACCGGATGACCCAAAGAGGATTTACCCATGGCTGCCTCAAAAGCGAATTTTAAAGAAGGGTCCTTTCGTTGTTCCTCCAGGAAGGACAGTCCCTCGGGCATGGAAACAGACATCTGGCAATCCTGCAACCTGGGAATAGGAAGGCTTGATCGGGGTCTGTTCACTTGATTTACGAGGCTCCGGCCGGTGTGCCTCATAAAACAAC
Source organism: Cherax quadricarinatus (assembly GCF_038502225.1). Classification (NCBI taxonomy): domain Eukaryota; kingdom Metazoa; phylum Arthropoda; class Malacostraca; order Decapoda; family Parastacidae; genus Cherax; species Cherax quadricarinatus. The sequence goes on along the minus strand of NW_027195146.1, from coordinate 184,073 downwards.
GTGGCTATTCCGAGATCGGAGTCGTCCAAGGATAGGTCAACATTCTCTCCAGACAACCCTTGGGATGTTGCCCGAGTTATGGCCAACACCGGAGAAGAATTAATCATTATAGGTTCAGGACACGAACTAACAGTAGTAATGCTATTACCCAGTAATAACATGGCATCTTTCATGGGAAATCCTTTTGAGACACCTACAGTCAAGTACCCAGTGTAATATTTGCACTGTACATAAATTTTATGCAAAGGAACAGAATATATAGCTCCTCCAAATGCTTCCAATAAAACACAGAGGAATTCAAAGAAGTATTCTCTGAAAGGGGTAATATTCCTTCTCTTACAAGTGAGCAATATGCTCCAGTATCTCTAAAGGTCTTTACTTTAGTTGTTTCCGAGTTTTCCTGAAGGGAAATAAGACTTTTGCAATAATAAGGGGCCATACCTTTTTCTACTTCTTTAGGGGACATGTTACTAGGGATATTAGAGATTTTCCAAATGGGTTGGGGTTTATGGGGGCAGTTGGGACGGATGTGACCTACTTTATTGCACCTGAAGCAGACGACAGGCTTGCCTTTTACTCCCTGTTGACATTGCAAATGGTGTCGTTCTGGCTGGTGTCTCTCTGCATACTGTTGTCGAGATGCACCATGAGTAGTTTGCCTCTCCGCAGGTGGACCATATGTTGAGAAGCGTGGCTCACCAGGTGACTTAGTTGGCTGACGTAGACGTTCTCCCTCCGGCTGGCACTTCATTCTCCAAGGTTGACGATCTCTGCTCATGCCAGGCTGTTGAAAAGAGAGACGGGACCGCTCGGACAAGGAGCGGTTAGTTTCGAAGGTATCAGCCAACCTGGCTGCCTCCAATTCAGTGGTTAAGTCACGATCCTGCAGAAAGACTCGAACCTCTGGTCCCACAGACTCCAGCAGGTTATCAATCAGAATAAGCTGCACCAGCTCCTCAAAGGTAGAGACACCACTTGCTTTATACCAGCTGGTAAAAGCTTTGGTTTGCTGTCTCACAAAGTCCACTAGGGATTGACCAAGCTGCCGCCTGCTTAATTTAAATGTTTTTCTGTATTTGGCTGGGATACATGTATATGCTCCCAACACTGTGGTCTTCACTACTTGATAATCAGAAAATTCATCGTCATTTAATACTGACGTAAATTCCTGCGCCTTACCCAATAATGCTGTATGAACCAACGATGCCCAGTGCTGTTCCGGCCACCTCAAGGCTCGAGCCTGATTTTCGAAGCTTTCGAAAAATTGCTCTGGTTCGGCCTCATTGAAGCGGGGAACAAGCTGTACTGCTTTTTGTAAACTAAAATCATTTACAGAATGCGAAAACTGCCTCCTTTCTCTTTCCCTATCAAATTCTTCCCTTGCGAATGCTCTCTGTTCCCTAGTTTGCTCAAGATTGATTTTTGCCAGCTCAAGTGCCAACGACGCTGATTCACCCTGAGACAACCCAGCTGCACTATACTGACCATTTTGCTCCGTAGGTGTATCATCTTCCTCCTGCGAGAACATAGGAGTTTTTGCCCTAGCTCCCGTAGAGGGAGGAGTCTGATGTGCCATCTCTTCTTCTATAAGTTTGTCAGCAATCAGTGAACGCAGTTGCGCAGCTGTGAAAGTGCGTTTGTATTTAATGCCAATGGAACGAGCAATTTGCCAACAACGCTGTAGGGACAATTTAGGTAGGTTATGCAAAGTATATGCCGACACCAGACGTCTGACTCGTCTAGGTGGCATAAGTTATTCGCTATGCACAGTACGATTGCAGAATACCAGTACAAGAAATGATGGACTATGTGGCAACAAAATGCAAGGAGGCAGAGGAGAGGTTTGTTCCCAAGGGAAACAAAAATAATGGGAAGAACAGAACGAGTCCTTGGTTCACCCAAAGGTGTAGGGAGGCAAAAACTAGGTGTACTAGAGAAAGGAAAAGGTACAGAAGACAGAGAACTCAGGAAAATAAAGAGATTAGCCGAAGAGCCAGAAACGAATATGCACAGATAAGAAGGGAGGCTCAGCGACAATATGAAAATGACATAGCATCAAAAGTCAACACTGACCCGAAGCTGTTGTACAGCCGCATCAGGAGGAAAACAACAGTCAAGGACCAGGTAATCAGACTGAGGAAGGGTGATGGGGAATTCACAAGAAACGACGAGAGGAATGTCAGGAGCTCAACACGAGATTTAAAGAAGTATTTACAGTGGAAACCAGTAGGACTCCAGGAAATCAGAACAGGGGGGGTACACCAGCAAGTGCTGGATGAGGTACTTATAACCAAGGAGGAGGTGAAGAAGCTGCTATGAGAACTTGACACCTCAAAGGCGGTGGGACCAGACAACATCTCTCCGTGGGTCCTTAAAGAGGGAGCAGAGATATTGTGTGTGCCATTAACAAAGATCTTCAACACATCATTTTGAAACTGGGCAACTCCCTGAGGTATGGAAGATGGCAAATGTAGTCCAAATTTTTAAAAAGGGAGACAGACATGAGGCACTAAACTACAGACCTGTATCACTAACGTGTATAGTATGCAAGGTCATGGAGAAGATCATCAGGAGGAGAGTGGTGGAGCACCTGGAAAGAAACAAGTGTATAATTGACAACCAGCACGGTTTCAGGGAAGGAAAATCCTGTGTCACATAACTACTAGAGTTTTATGACAAGGTGACAGAAGTAAGACAAGAGAGAGAGGGGTGGATCGACTGTATTTTTTTGGACTACAAGAAGGCCTTCGACACAGTTCCTCACAAGAGGTTACTGCAAAAGCAAGAGGGTCAGGCACACATAACAGGAAAGGCACTGCAATGGATCAGAGAATACCTGACAGGGAGGCAACAACGAGTCATGGTACGTGACGAGGTGTCAGAGTGGGCGCCTGTGACAAACGGGGTTCCACAGGGGTCAGTCTTAGGACCTGTGCTGTTCTTGGTATATGTGAACGACATAACTGAAGGGATAGATTCAGAAGTGTCCTTGTTTGCAGGTGATGTAAAGTTAATGAGAAGAATAAAATCGGATGAGGATCAGGCAGGACTACAAAGAAACCTGGACAGGCTACACGCCTGGTCCAGCAACTGGCTCCTTGAGTTTAACCCTGCCAAGTGCAAAGTCATGAAGATTGAGGAAGGGCAAAGAAGACCGCAGACACAATATAGTTTAGATGGCCAAAGACTGCAAACCTCACTCAAGGAAAAAGATCTGGGGGTGAGTATAACACCGAGCATATCCCCTGAGGCGCACATCAATCAGATAACTGCTACAGCATACGGGCGCCCGGCAAACCTACGGATAGCGTTCCGATACCTCAGTAAGGATTCGTTCAAGACTCTGTATACCATTTACGTCAGGCCCATACTGGAGTATGCAGCACCAGTTTGGAATCCACACCTAGTCAAGCACGTCAGGAAATTAGAGAAAGTGCAAAGGTTTGCAACAAGACTAGTCCCAGAGCTACGGGGATTGTCCTACTAAGAAAGGTTGAGGGAAATCGGCCTGAAGACACTGGAGGACAGGAGTGTCAGGGGAGACATGATAACGACATATAAAATACTGCGCGGAATAGACAAGGTGGACAAAGACGGGATGTTCCAGAGAAGGGACACAGACAAAAGAGGTCACAATTGGAAGTTGAAGACTCAGATGAATCAAAGGGATGTTAGGAAGTATTTCTTCAGTCATAGAGAAGTCAGGCCGTGGAATAGCCTAGAAAGTGACGTAGTGGAGGCGGGAACTATACATAGTTTTAAGGCGAGGTATGATAAAGCTCATGGGGCAGGGAGAGAGAGAACCTAGTAGCAATCAGCGAAGAGGCGGGGCCAGGAGCTATGAATCTACCCCTGCAACCACAAATAGGTGAGTACAAATAGGTGAGTACACACACACACACAGTAAGACACACAGCGTTAGGAAAAAGTTTGTTTTCTGCTCGTTCCGTAGAACTTCCACCATTTGAAACATTACATACGTATATACTTGCAGAGAGAGCATGGTACATATACTCACTGTGTATAAGTCACACACACACACACACACACACACTCTCACTCACACACACACACACACTCACACACGCACACACACGCACGCACACACACACACTCACACACTCGCGCGCGCGCTCACACACACACACACAGACACACACATACACACACACACACTCACAAACACATACACACACAAACACACACACACATACGAATGCACACACACACACACACACACACATACGAATGCACACACACACACACACACACACACACACACACACACACACTCTCACTCACACACACACACACACACACACACACACACACACACACACACACACACACACACACACACACACACACACACTCACACACACACACACACACACACACACACACACACACACACACACACACACACACACACACACACACACACACACACACACACACACTCTCACTCACACACACACACACACACACACACACACACACACACACACACACACACACACACACACACACACACACACACACACACACACACACACACACACAGTAAGACAGACAGCGTTAGTAAAAAACTTGTTTTCTGCTCGTCCCATAGAATTTCCACCATTTGAAACAACACATACGTACATACTTGCAGAGAGAGCATGGTACATATAATTACTGAGTATAAGTCACGTACACACACACATACACACACACACACTCACACACAGGAGGATCCATACATAGCAGGATCCATACATAGCTTTAAGCAGAGGTATGATAAAGCTCACGGCTCAGGGAGAGTGACCTAGTAACGATCAGTGAAGAGGAGGGGCCAGGAGCTCAGAGTCGACCCCCGCAACCTCAACTAGGTGAGTACACACACACACACACACACACACACACACACACACACACACACACACAGTATGACAGCGTTAGGAAAATCTTTGTTTTCTGCTTGTCCCATACAATTTTAACCATTTGAAACATTGCATACGTACATAGATGCAGAGAGAGCATTGTTCATATACTCCCTGTGTATAAGAAACACACACACACACACACACACACACACACACACACACACACACACACACACACACACACACACACACACACACACACACACACACACACACACATAAACACACACACACAGGGAGATTGCCTGAGGCATGGAAGACAGCAAATGTAGTCCCAATCTTTAAAAAAGGAGACAGACATGAAGCATTAAACTACAGACCAGTGTCACTGACATGTATAGTATGCAAAATCATGGAGAAGATTATCAGAAGAGTGGTGGAACACCTAGAAAGGAATGATCTCATTAACAGTAGCCAACATGGTTTCAGGGTCGGGAAATCCTGTGTCACAAACCTACTGGAGTTCTATGACATGGTGACAGCAGTAAGACAAGAGAGAGAGGGGTGGGTGGATTGCATTTTCTTGGACTGCAAGAAGGCGTTTGACACAGTTCCACACAAGAGATTGGTGCAAAAACTGGAGGACCAAGCAGGGATAACAGGGAAGGCACTACAATGGATCAGGGAATACTTGTCAGGAAGACAGCAGCGAGTCATGGTACGTGGCGAGGTGTCAGAGTGGGCACCTGTGACCAGCGGGGTCCCACAGGGACCCCGCTGGTCACAGCACTGGTCCTAGGACCAGTGCTGTTTCTGGTATTTGTGAACGACATGACGGAAGGAATAGACTCTGAGGTGTCCCTGTTTGCAGATGACGTGAAGTTGATGAGAAGAATTCACTCGATCGAATACCAGGCAGATCTACATAGGGATCTGGACAGGCTGCAGACCTGGTCCAGCAATTGGCTCCTGGAGTTCAATCCCACAAAGTGCAAAGTCATGAAGATTGGGGAAGGGCAAAGAAGGCCGCAGACGGAGTACAGTCTAGGGGGTCAGAGACTACAAACCTCACTCAAGGAAAAAGATCTTGGGGTGAGTATAACACCAGGCACATCTCCTGAAGCGCACATCAACCAAATAACTGCTGCAGCATATGGGCGCCTAGCAAACCTCAGAACAGCATTCCGACATCTTAATAAGGAATCATTCAGGACCCTGTACACCGTGTACGTTAGGCCCATATTGGAGTATGCGGCACCAGTTTGGAACCCACACCTAGCCAAGCACGTGAAGAAACTAGAGAAAGTGCAAAGGTTTGCAACAAGACTAGTCCCAGAGCAAAGAGGTATGTCCTTCGAGGAGAGGTTAAGGGAAATCAACCTGACGACACTGGAGGACAGGAGAGATAGGGGGGACATGATAACGACATACAAAATACTGAGAGGAATTGACAAGATGGACAAAGACAGGATGTTCCAGAGATTGGACACAGTAACAAGGGGACACAGTTGGAAGTTGAAGACACAGATGAATCACAGGGATGTTAGGAAGTATTTCTTCAGCCACAGAGTAGTCAGTAAGTGGAATAGTTTGGAAAGCGATGTAGTGGAGGCAGGATCCATACATAGCTTTAAGCAGATGTATGATAAAGCTCACGGCTCAGGGAGAGTGACCTAGTAGCGATCAGTGAAGAGACGGGGCCAGGAGCTCGGACTCGACCCCCGCAACCTCAACTAGGTGAGTACAACTAGGTGAGTACACACACACACACACACACACACACACATATATATATATATATATATATATATATATATATATATATATATATATATATATATATATATATATATATATATATATTATATATATATATATGTATATATATATATATATATATATATGTGTGTGTGTGTGTGTGTGTGTGTGTGTGTGTGTGTGTGTGTGTGTGTGTGTGTGTGTACTCACCTAGTTCTCACCTAGTTGAGGTTGCGGGGGTCGAGTCCGAGCTCCTGGGCCCGCCTCTTCACTGATCGCTACTAGGTCACTCTCTCTGAACCGTGAGCTTTATCATACCTCTGCTTAAAGCTATGTATGGATCCTGCCTCCACTACATCGCTTCCCAAACTATTCCACTTACTGACTACTCTGTGGCTGAAGAAATACTTCCTAACATCCCTGTGATTCATCTGTGTCTTCAACGTCCAACTGTGTCCCCTTGTTACTGTGTCCAGTCTCTGGAACATCCTGTCTTTGTCCACCTTGTCAATTCCTCTCAGTATTTTGTATGTCGTTATCATGTCCCTCCTATCTCTCCTGTCCTCCAGTGTCGTCAGGTTGATTTCCCTTGTGTGTGTGTGTGTGTCTGTGTGTGTGTGTGCGCGCGCGCTTGTGATTGCATTCATATTAGTGTAAGAGGTTGATGAGTGTTTTTTAAATTACCCAGGATAACCTAAAAAGTCAGACAAAGTGATATATTTCCATTGTGCGCGGCGCTTGTAACTCACTGCGCGTCTTGCGAATATACAGGATAAATAACCAAATGAAAATAAGAAGTTCAACACTTATTACAGTTCTCGTGGAGGTGGACAAACACACTAACAAACGAGCACTCATAAACACACACGAAAACATTCACAATCACACATGAACTGCTAATTAAGTAAAAAATCTTATATTCAATGTAGAAAAATTGTATAATATAAATAGAACTTCCAAAATTTCACTGAGTGGCCAGGCCTTGGTGGTCGAACTGGACGGTAGCTTGGCTGCGTCTGGCTGATCTACGGTCTAGACTGTCTTGGTGGGTGTATTTACAGGCCGCAGTTTCTGTGTGTCCCCTCCTGTAATTCCACCCACCTGGACAGTCTCTACCGTAGACCAGCTAAACAAGGCCTCGTTCTCATCTGGCTAGATCACGGAGGCTGGCTGAGCTGACTTCGGGATACATAACCTGGGGAAAGCTGAGACTGGAAGATATCCTAAGGGAAGTGAGGAAGGGAAGACATCCGGGGGCCCACGGATGGATTCCTGGACACATGGACCTGGGAAAGGCAAGGATACCTTGGGGAAGTGGGGAAGGGGGAATATCTGAGGCGGACAGATGGACTTCTGGACTCCTGGACCTGGGAAAGAAGGAGATACTGGTTGCTAAGACAGACCCTGGGAAAGTTGGAAGGGAGAACATCTGAGGGGACACGGATGGACTCCCGGACACATGGACCTGGGAAAGGCGAGAGCACCTTGGGGAAGAGAGGGGGGGGAATATCTGAGGCGGACTCCTGGGATTGAAGGAGATACTGGTTGCTAAGGCAGACCCTGGGAAAGTGGGGAAGGGAGAACATCTGAGGGGACACGGATGGACTCCCGGACACATGGACCTGGGAAAGGCGAGAGCACCTTGGGGAAGTGGGGAAGGGGGGGAATATCTGAGGCGGACTCCTGGGAAAGAAGGAGATACTGGTTGCTAAGGCAGACCCTGGGAAAGTGGGGAAGGGAGAACATCTGAGGGGACACGGATGGACTCCCGGACACATGGACCTGGGAAAGGCGAGAGCACCTTGGGGAAGTGGGGAAGGGGGGGGGAATATCTGAGGCGGACTCCTGGGAAAGGAGATACTGGTTGCTAAGGCAGACCCTGGGAAAGTGGGGAAGGGAGAACATCTGAGGGGACACGGATGGACTCCCGGACACATGGACCTGGGAAAGGCGAGAGCACCTTGGGGAAGTGGGGAAGGGGGGGGAATATCCGAGGCGGACTCCTGGGAAAGAAGGAGATACTGGTTGCTAAGGAAGACCCTGGGAAAGTGGGGAAGGGAGAACATCTGAGGGGACACGGATGGACTCCCGGACACATGGACCTGGGAAAGGCGAGAGCACCTTGGGGAAGTGGGGAAGGGGGGGGGATATCTGAGGCGGACTCCTGGGAAAGGAGATACTGGTTGCTAAGGCAGACCCTGGGAAAGTGGGGAAGGGAGAACATCTGAGGGGACACGGATGGACTCCCGGACACATGGACCTGGGAAAGGCAAGAGCACCTTGGGGAAGTGAAGAAGGGGAGGGGGGGATATCCGAGGCGGACTCCTGGGAAAGAAGGAGATACTGGTTGCTAAGGCAGACCCTGGGAAAGTGGGGAAGGGAGAACATCTGATGGGACACGGATGGACTCCCGGACACATGGACCTGGGAAAGGCGAGAGCACCTTGGGGAAGTGGGGAAGGAGGGGAGGGAATATCCGGGGTGGACTCCTGGGAAAGAAGGAGATACTGGTTGCTAAGGCAGACCCTGGGAAAGTGGGGAAGGGAGAACATCTGAGGGGACACGGATGGACTCCCGGACACATGGACCTGGGAAAGGCGAGAGCACCTTGGGGAAGTGGGGAAGGGAAGGGGGGGAATATCCGAGGCGGGCTCCTGGGAAAGAAGGAGATACTGGTTGCTAAGGCAGACCCTGGGAAAGTGGGGAAGGGAGAACATCTGAGGGGACACGGATGGACTCCCGGACACATGGACCTGGGAAAGGCGAGAGCACCTTGGGGAAGTGGGGAAGGGAAGGGGCGGGAATATCTGAGGCGGACTCCTGGGAAAGAAGGAGATACTGGTTGCTAAGGCAGACCCTGGGAAAGTGGGGAAGGGAGAACATCTGAGGGGACACGGATGGACTCCTGGACACATGGACCTGGGAAAGGCGAGAGCACCTTGGGGAAGTGGGGAAGGGAAGGGGGGGAATATCTGGGGCGGACTCCTGGGAAAGAATGAGATACTGGTTGCTAAGGCAGACCCTGGGAAAGTGGGGAAGGGAGAACATCTGAGGGGACACGGATGGACTCCTGGACACATGGACCTGGGAAAGGCGAGAGCACCTTGGGGAAGTGGGGAAGGGAAGGGGCGGACAACCCAGAGGAGAAAAGGAGAGGGGAAAGGGGAAGAGGAAGAAGAAAAAGAAAAAGAAAAAATGAGGATTCAGGTTAAGTCACGGGTGTTCTGAAGTTTGGAGCCTTTTACAATGTAGTGGGAGAGGAAGGCATCTACAGAGACGAAGCCAGGGCTAAGATTCATACAAGGAAAGTTGTGTATTAGAGAGGATTCAACTAGACGGCGACTGTTCGAGTTTCTGTCTCTTCAGAATACCCGTGACTTAACCTGAATCCTCATTTTTACTTTTTCTTTTTCTTCTTCCTCTTCCCCTTTCCTCTCTCCTTTTCTCCTCTGGGTTGTCTTTCTCTCTCCTGTCTCGTGTTTCTGTTCCTTCTTCATTTATTTTATTTCACCACTTCCCCTTTCACGCACCTCTGTGCACTTGCTCTCCCTCTGTGGGCATCTAGCTCTCTTGCAGTGCTCCCCTTCCTTTGTTTTTGACTTGCTCGTCCTCCTTATTTCCCACTTCTACAACTACCACTACTACTACCTCTTCTTCTTCTACTACAACTACTGATGAAGTTGAGACACATGTGCGGCGTCTGGTTGTCTTTGTTGTGGACGTTTCGCCATCCAGTGGCTGGCTGGATGGCGAGACGTCTACGATGGGGATGCCCGGGTGCTGTGCACGTGTCTTAATTTCATCCTGTCGGTATTATATACAATTCTTGTTCTACTACTACTACTACTACTACTACTACTACCACTACCTCTTCCTGCCTATATATAGCCGTTCTGCTCCACCTCTGTTCACAATCAGACACACAGCTCCATCGACGAACGATCTCGCCTCTCTAATTACCCCGTGTTGAGTGTGACTATCCTCAGAGTGGTGGTTACTAAACCTTCGTCTTCACCTTCAGGATTGTCGGTGGTTGCCTACCCAAGGGCAGGAAGCCTCCCTCTGCACTCCTGTTGCTATCTGTAGCCTCCACGCTCCAGACTGTACGTGTAGTCTACACGCTATACAGCCAGTGTTGCCTCTCCTCGCCGTTGTCTGAAGTCTCCACGCCTCAGCCTGTATGTGAAGTCTGCTCGCCATTCAGCTAGTGTTGGCTCTCGTCATCGCTCACAGCCAGAGTTGTTCTCTTCACCGAGTGGTGGTTACTGGACCTTCGTCTTCACCATCAGGATTGGTGCGTCGGTGGCCGCCTACCCAAGGACAGGAAGCTTCCCTCTGCACTCCTGTTGCTATCTGAAGTCTCCACGCCTCAGCCTGTACGTGTGGTCTGCACGCCTTACAGCCAGTTCAGGGCACACAGTGCTCCATCAAGCTACAGCTCACCTCCTCAGTGTCCTGTGCCTCCAGAGACGGACTCCACAAGAAACTTTAAAGTTATAACCAGGCAAGTACGTGTGTCTACTTCACACGTACTTGCCTAGCCAATTTTTCTCACAGGATTGGCCCCCACAACTAATTTACGATGCCTGCAATGCCTTCCACCTCCTTTCCCCTTACCACCCCTCTACTGCCAACACCTGCCTCTACTCTGTCTACTCCTGCTTCTAAGGCCTTCCCTGCCCCCACCTCTTCCAAGCCCAATTCTTTCTCGCTTAACCTCAAATACTCTAAATCTGATCATGCCACTATCTGTCCTGGAAATTTACTGTACCAGATCACTGGCGCTCCTCAGTATAAAGTCTTTAAAACCAACTCTGGATTCAAACTACTTCTTGACAGACATTCTTACGAAACGTACACCTCAACCGAGACCAGACAAAAACTTCTCAAAGCAGGCTTCACTATTATTTGGACTCCTGAGCACCTCACCAAATGCACAGTGATCGCAAAACACGTAGACTATTCTCTCCTGACTGCCTATGACACAGACAAAGATGAATTAATCAAAGACATTAGTACTAAGAACAAAGTCTCTGTTGACGATATTTATAGGCCTGAAAACTCTACCATCCTCAAAATACGCTGTTCAACTCCTTCTGACGCCTCTACACTCTTCAATCAAGGAATCCTTGCCAAGACCATCCGCATTCCTCCAAACTCCCTCTTCACTCCAAACTTTCACCCCATCACACAATGTCTGAAATGCTACAAATTCGGCCACGACAAAGTCTCATGCACATCCACACAAACCTGCTCCAGATGTTCAGCAACTGGCCACTTCTGGAACACTTGCAACCTCCCCCTAAAATGTTCTAACTGCGGTGGGTCACACACTGCAGTTGCAAATTCCTGCCCTACTAGAAAAGACATTCTCTCCACCCTCAGAGAAAGCCAACCTCCCTCCCTCCCCAACCCCTTCCCTGCACCTCCCCCTCCTACAATACCTTCCACCCCTACCCCCAATGCCTGGGATACCCCACGCACTTGGTCTACCCCTCCTACTCTACACACTTCAAACACCAACACACAGACTACAATCACCTCTCCTTCTACACCTACACCCACACTAGACTACAAAACTAACTGCCAACTCGCCACTGCTGCCCACTCGCCACTGCTGCCCACTCTGCGATGGTAATCTCTCAAGCTTACCAATCAGACTACTCACATGTCCTTAACCTAATCTTGTCCGCTAACAATCTTCACTCTTTAATTATCCCTCCTTCCTGCTTCTCTTCTAAGCCTCCTACAACCTCTACCTCTCCCACCCCCCCCACTTCCTACACCCACCAGCTCTCCTCCCCCCTACCCCTCTTCACTACTTCCACCCCTCCCACCAACACCCCTACTGCTGCTGCTACGACCACCCCTCCCCCGACCTCTTTACCCACATCCTCATCCCCAACCAAAGCTTCTGCTTCCTTACCCAGTACCATAGCTTCCACTTCCTCATCCCCTACCAAAGCTTCCACTTCCTCTGCATCTACCTTTGCCCACTCCTCCACCACAACCAAAACTTCATCCAGGTCCAACTCCACCTCCTCCAGACAAAATCCACTCAAACCCAAACCTGCCCCAACTTCTGACAGACATGCAAAAGAACATAAAAATAGATCCATCTCTTCCTCCCCCTCCAGGAAACGGGTCCGTTGCACCTACAAACTCGCATCCACTGATGGCACCACTATCACGGGTTTTAATCCAAACTCCTCCGACATTAACTTTGATATGACGAAACCATTAAATCATGTTTAAAGTGATTCAGTTCAACGTACGTTCTTACTTTACTATTAGACACCTACTGGCCGAGCTCCTTGAAGCAGAGAGACCAGATATTGTTTTGCTAAACAGTACCTGCCTCAAAGCCCCTCAACGTATCCGCCATTATGGTTATACTACACTACAGTCCCCCTATGATCCCCACGATGGGGTTGCCATCCTTGTCAAATCCAACATAAAACACGAATCTCTCCTAATCCCTTTTATTCACCAACACTGTCTTGCAGTCAGAATACACACTCACCTCGGCCCCTTTATCTTTTTCACCACCTATGCTCGCCCAAACACTATTCTCAACATGCACGATCTTTCCTTAGTCTTCAACTACACCAACACACCAACATACCTACTAGCTGACATGAATGCCAAACACACCGCCTTTCATCACCCCAGTAACAAGCAACTTGGTCACCAATTACTCAACTTCACTAACCATAAACACCTAATTCATCTCGGCCCAGACTTCAATACCTTCTTCAATCACACGGGCCAAGGCAAACCAGACATCATTCTGGCAAACCGAGCCAGCTCTCTATTTCAACATTACATCTCACCTGGCCCTATTACAGGCTCTGATCACATCCCAGTCATCTTACACATCTCCTCCAACCCTATCCTCATTCCAACCACACCTTCCTTCTCCTACAAGAACGCTGACTGGGATGCTTTCAAACAACACATAGACAATATTAACCTCACCTATGACTACAACAACAAACCTATCTCTGACATCGATACTCAACTTGATCTCATCCAGGACACCATTACACAAGCAGCCAACAACGCAATACCAAAGAAAACTCACACCACTCGTTATTCCTTCAAACCCTCACTCAGAACAAGAAGACTAATTATCTGCTACCACAACCGCTTCCTCTACAACACACACAGATTTAATCAAGTTCGATTAGATCTCACTTACCTTAGAAACAACATTCTACACAGTCTAGACCAAGACCACAACAATCACTGGTCACAACTCATACAACAAGCTGACAAACAGCGTATTAAAAACACTAAAGCCTTCTGGAACTTTATCAAAAAAATAAGAGGCACAACTCCCACCAACAAATTCAAACACATCACCCACAACAACACACACATCTCAGACCCGCAGGCTGCTACCAACATCTTCAAACACATCTGGGAGAACATCTTCCACCCTCACCGACCTCACCCTAACGTTATTCAACACATTCAGAACATAGAACATTGGAACACTGCACACACACAAGATACAACACCAGATAGCCACATTCATCTAGACTCTCTTACCTCCTCCCAAGAACTCGACACTCCTTTCACCAACACAGACATTAAAACTCTCCTCAGACACCTTCCTCCCAAGGCTCCTGGCGCCTCTGGCCTAAACCATATTATCCTAAAACACCTTCCTGACTCTATCATTACTGCCTACACAAACCTCCTCAATGCCTCCCTTGCCTCTGGATACTTCCCTTCCCTCTTCAAAGCTGCTACTGCTATCCTCCTTCCTAAACCCAAAAAAGACCACTCTGATCCTAGAAATTATCGCCCTATCAGCCTCCTCGAAACTTTAGGTAAACTCTTTGAAAAACTCATCAACCATCGCCTTCGCAGATACCTGGAACACAACTCTCTACTTTCTGATGGTCAGTTTGGCTTCAGAACACACAGATCCACACAAGACGCCATTAACATCATTCTCAACTACATCCACATAAACACAGAACAAAGAAACAGGACAGCCCTGGTTGCAAAAGACGTTGAAAAAGCTTTTGACACTGTCTGGCACCAAGGGCTCAAGTACAAACTCTGCACTAACTTTAACCTGCCTCTCACTACTCGTAAACTCCTCTGCAACTTCCTAGACGGCCGTACCATGAGAATCAAATTCCAAGGCTGTTACTCTGACTACTTCACACTAAATGCTGGAGTACCCCAGGGATCTGTCCTGTCCCCTACCCTCTACATTTTATACACTAACGACATTCCAACACCTGTGTACCAAAACTCCATCACACTAGCCTATGCAGACGACATTACACAACTCATCACCCATGCCAATATAGATACACTCACACACAAAACACAAAATGAGGTCGACAGGATAGCCATCTGGGAACAAAAATGGAGGATCAAAACCAATGCAGCTAAATCCAGCATTACATATTTTAACTACAGAAAACGTGATCCTCCATTACCTGTCGAGCTCAGAACAGCTGACACCCGCACTTACATCCCCATGACACAATCTGTCACTGTCCTTGGCGTTAATCTTGACTACCTTCTACGCTTACACGGACACATTCACTTAAGGCATGCAATAGCTAGAAGGGCCCTTGCGGGCCCCTACAAGCTGAAACATGCCTCTCAACGCACCAAACTACACCTCTACAAATCCCTTATACGTCCTCTGATAACTTACTCTCCTCTAGCCCTCTCTCTTGCAGCAAAAACAAACTTACTTAAACTGCAGCGTGTCCAGAACAAGGCGCTGCGCTGGGTGCTTGATGTCAGATGGGAGGACTTCGCCACATGCGAGTCTCTACATGCCCAGTTAGACATCCCTGCGCTGAATCTGTACTGGAAGACGCTCAGTGACAGACAGATTGACAAACTCGTGACACGACATGACTACTGGACCTCTCTCCTTGACGAAGACATTCGCAGACCCACAAACCAACACAACCTTTTCTATTCCTTGCATGATCCTGCTCCTAACCCTATTTACAAATAACCTTGGATTCTCCGAGAGGTACCTTCTATGACAGGTACCATTCTCTGATCCACGTTCGCCTTACCCTTTGGGTTAAGACATGACTCAGTTCTACACTCCTCTCTAGCTCTAAACGTCGCATGTCCCTTCCTTCCCGCTCACCCCACCGGAGTCCCAACAGAAGAGTCTGAATTTCTCTTCTCAAATATCTATCCCACGATCGCCTCGCTGCTGGGTTAAGCCCTGGCTCTATTTCTACGACTAAGAACACTCCTCTCCAGCACTGTTCTTCGTCTGTCCCGTCTTCCCCGCTCATCCCAGTTGGGATCTTACCTGAACTTTCGTTCGTTCGTTCGTTCGTACCTCTGTTAGTGTGACTTTGTCAATGGTCCAAGTCGGACCGAAACGTCGTCGTAAGCTTCTCTCTTTTATGTGCGGGTTATTTGTGTATCGTTCCAGTCACGGTATTGTGCCTTTTTTTGTTATTTATTAATGTTGTGGATGTTTCTAGCGTAACACTGTGAATGTTGTGGATGTTTCTAGCGTAACACTGTGAGTGCTGTGGACGTTTCTAGCGTAGCACTGTGAATGATGTGGATACTTCCAGCGGAACACTGTGAATGTTGTGGATGTTTCTAGCGTAACACTGTGGATGTTGTGGATGTTTCTAGTGTAACACTGTGAATATTATGGATGTTTCTAACGTAACGCTGTGAGTGCTGTGGATGTTTTTAACTTAACACTATGAATGTTGTGGATGTTCCTAGCGTAACACTGTGGATGTTGTGGATGTTCCTAGCGTAACACTGTGGGTGTTGTGGATGTTTCTAGTGTAACACTGTGAATGTTGCGGATGTTTCTAGCAGAACACTGTGAATGTTGTGGATGTTTCTAGCAGAACACTGTGAATGTTGTGGATGTTCCTAGCGTAACACTGTGGGTGTTGTGGATGTTTCTAGCGTAACACTCTGGATGTTGTGGATGTTTATAGCAGAACACCGTCGATGTTGTGAATGTTTCTAGCGTAACAATGTGGATGTTATGGATGTTTCTAGAGTAACACTGTGGATGTTGTGGATGTTTGTAGTGGAACACTGTGGATGTTGTGGATGTTTGTAGTGGAACACTGTGGATGTTGTGGATGTTTGTAGTGGAACACTGTGGATGTTGTGGATGTTTGTAGTGGAACACTGTGGATGTTGTGGATGTTTGTAGTGGAACACTGTGGATGTTGTGGATGTTTGTAGTGGAACACTGTGGATGTTGTGGATGTTTGTAGTGGAACACTGTGGAACTTGCACATGGCAATAATTCACAAAATTTTGTCCTGGTTACCGTACACGAGCGTTGAAATTGAAATCCGTTGAAATTCAAAAAGCTTGAAATAGAAAAAGGACCAGAGACCCACTCAAAGGTCCCGAAGGTTCCAGATAGGGAAATTAGATAAAAAAAACAATTACGTATATGGAAAAAACAACAGATTAACATATCTGGTAGGTCAAAAGAGAGACATCTACAGGAGAATAAATAAGGCAGAAGGGCACTTAAGAAATCAGTATATTCAATTAAAAAGAGAAATTTAAAAAACGGAATAAGAAAAGTCAAAAGACATTACGAAGTTAAAGACGCAATGAACTCGAGGAATAACTAAAGGATTCTTTCATGTAAATAAGAGAAAGATTATGGACAAGACAGATCCACTTAAAAGTTGCTCAGGTTAACTGACTGAGTAAAGTAAAAGGACACAAGTGCAACTAATGTGACATTTTATTGTGGCAACGTTTCGCTCACCAGGAGCTTTGTCAAGCCGTTACAAACAGTACATAGACACAGAGGATATATATAGGCTTAGAGTGAGGTGCAATACTAGTGGTAGAACAATTAAATTGCACATGAGTAAATGGATATAAAAGCTAATTGCAAGTTAATTGTTCTACCATATTATATTACTACTACTACTACCACCTGCAATATTATATTACTACTACTACTACCACCTACAATATTATATTACTACTACTACTACCACCTGCAATATTATATTACTACTACTACTACCACCTGCAATATTATATTACTACTACTACTACCACCTGCAATATTATATTACTACTACTACTACTACCACCTACAATATTATATTACTACTACTACTACCACCTACAATATTATATTACTACTACTACTACCACCTGCAATATTATATTACTACTACTACTACCACCTGCAATATTATATTACTACTACTACTACCACCTGCAATATTATATTACTACTACTACTACCACCTGCAATATTATATTACTACTACTACTACCACCTACAATATTATATTACTACTACTACTACCACCTGCAATATTATATTACTACTACTACTACTACCACCTGCAATATTATATTACTACTACTACTACCACCTGCAATATTATATTACTACTACTACTACCACCTGCAATATTATATTACTACTACTACTACCACCTGCAATATTATATTACTACTACTACTACTACCACCTACAATCACACCTCACTCTAAGCCTATATATACCATCTGTGTCCATGTACTGTTTGTAACGGCTTGACAAAGCTCCTGGAGAGCGAAACAATAAAATGTCACAATAAAATGTCACAATAAAATGTCACAATAAAATTGCCACAATAAAATGTCACATTAGTTGCACTTGTGTCCTTTTACTTTACATATTGTCGGTAATTCTATCAAAATATATACTAACTGACTGAGAGTTAGAAACAGATGTGCTCAGTCTTCAACACTTGTCACAGTAAAGTAACACAAGATCAGTACAGTAACATACAAGAACAGTACAGCACAGTAACACACATCAGTACAGTAACACAAAAGATCAGTAAAGTAACACAAAAGATCAGTACAGTACAGTACCACAGAAGATCAGTACAGTAGTAACACAGAAGATCAGTACAGTAACACAAAAGACCAGTACAGTAACATAGAAGATCAGTACAGTACAGTAGCACAGAAGATCAGTACAGTAACACAGAAGATCAGTACAGTACAGTAACACAGAAGATCAGTACAGTAACACAGAAGATCAGTACAGTACAGTAACACAGAAGAGTACAATAACAGAAGAGTAAGCAAAGAAACACAGAAGAGTACAGTACAGTAACACAGAAGAGTACAACTCAGTAACACCACCGTGGCTACTGTCAGGGAGGGAGGAGTGGGAATAACATCACCGTGGCTACTGTCAGGGAAACTGGAGTGGGAATAACACCACCATGGCTACTGTCACGGAGGTTGGAGTGGGAGTAACATCACCGTGGCTACTGTCAGGGAGGCTGGAGTGGGAATAACGCCACCGTGGCTACTGTCAGGGACGCTGGAGTGGGAGTAACATCACCGTGGCTACTGTCAGGGAGGCTGGAGTGGGAATAACGCCACCGTGGCTACTGTCAGGGAGGCTGGAGTGGGAATAACGCCACCGTGGCTACTGTCAGGGACGCTGGAGTGGGAATAACATCACCGTGGCTACTGTCAGGGAGGCTGGAGTGGGAATAACATCACCGTGGCTACTGTCAGGGAGGCTGGAGTGGGAATAACATCACCGTGGCTACTGTCAGGGAGGCTGGAGTGGGAATAACATCACCGTGGCTACTGTCAGGGAGGCTGGAGTGGGAATAAGACCACAATAGCTACTGTTGAGGTCGACGCTTTTGAATCCAAATCATGAATCCAAATCTTGAATTATGAATAGTAATAATAATAATAACAATAAAATTATTTGCGACCACTGTCAGCCTCAGAGTTATCTCTGAGTTACCAGACCTTGCCACGTGGAGGCCAGTGGTTCGTCTTTAAGGTCCCCCCCCCTCGCCTTCCCCAGGTTCATGTGTCCAGGAATCCATCCGTGGGCCCCCGGATGTCTCCCCTTTCTCAGTTCCCTAAGGTCAGCCTCGCCTCTCTCTCTCTCTCTCTCTCTCTCTCTCTCTCTGCCTTCCAGCCTCAGCCTTCCCCAGGTTCATGTGTCCAGGAATCCATCCGTGGGCCCCCGGATGTCTCCCCTTTCTCAGTTCCCTAAGGTCAGCCTCGCCTCTCTCTCTCTCTCTCTGCCTTCCAGCCTCAGCCTTCCCCAGGTTCATGTGTCCAGGAATCCATCCGTTCGCTCCCGGATGTCTCCCCTTCCCCACTTATCCAGGAATCCATCCGTTCGCTCCCGGATGTCTTCCCTTCCCCACTTACCTAAGGTCGGCGGTGCCTTCCCCGGATCAGTGTCTCCAGGAGTCTGCTTGTGTCACCTGAGTGGACTCCCTTCCCCACTTCCTCAGAGTCAGCGGTATTCTTGCTTTCCTTAGGATCATGTATCCAGGAATCCTTCCGTCTACCGCCGGATGTCTTCCCTTCCCCACTTACCCAAGGTCAGCCTCAACTTCATGTATTCATGCCTTCCCCAGGTTCATGTATCCAGGAATCCATCCGCTCGCTCCGGATGTCTCCCCTTCCCCACTTACACAAGGTCAGCCTCAACCACAACCTTCCCCAAGTTTATGAATCCAGGAATCCATCCGCTCGCTCCCGGATGTCTTCCCTTCCCCACTTACCTAAGGTCGGCGGTGCCTTCCCCGGATCAGTGTCTCCAGGAGTCCACTTGTGTCACCTGAGTCAGCGGTATTCTTGCTTTCCTTAGGATCATGTATCCAGGAATCCATCCGTCTACCGCCGGATGTCTCCCCTTCCCCACTTTCCCAAGGTCAGCCTCAACTGCATGTATTCTTGCCTTCCCCAGGTTCATGTATCCAGGAATCCATCCGCTCGCTCCGGATGTCTCCCCTTCCCCACTTACACAAGGTCAGCCTCAACTGCATGTATTCATGCCTTCCCCAGGTTCATGTATCCAGGAATCCATCCGCTCGCTCCGGATATCTTCCCTTCCCCACTTACCCAAGGTCAGCCTCAACTGCATGTATTCTTGCCTTCCCCATGTTCATGTATCCAGGAATCCATCCGCTCGCTCCCGGATGTCTCCCCTTCCCCACTTACACAAGGTCAGCCTCAACCACAACCTTCCCCAAGTTTATGAATCCAGGAATCCATCCGCTCGCTCCGGATGTCTTCCGTTCCCCACTTACCTAAGGTCGGCGGTGCCTTCCCCGGATCAGTGTCTCCAGGAGTCTACTTGTGTCACCTGAGTGGACTCCCTTCCCCACTTCCCCAGAGTCAGCGGTGCCTTCCCCGGATCAGTGTCTCCAGGAGTCCACTAGTGTCACCTCAGGTGGACTCCCTTCCCCACTTCCCCAGAGTCAGCGGTGCCTTCCCCGGATCAGTGTCTCCAGGAGTCCACTTATGTCACCTCAGGTGGACTCCCTTCCCCACTTCCCCAGAGTCAGCGGTTGCCACCTTCAGTGACCTCGCTGCATGGAAACTTGGTCTTGTCTAGCTGGTCTACGGTAGAGACTGTCCAGGTGGGTGGAATTACTGGAGGTGACACACACAGAAAACTGCGTCCAGTAATTACATCCACCAAGACAGCCGCGACCGTAGGTCAGCTAGACGCCACCAAGCTGCCTCACAGTTCCGCCACCTCCGAGAGGCTAATTAACATAAATTTTGGAAATCCTTTTATATTACAGTATGAATTTAGTCTAAGTACGAGATTTTCTTGCTTATTTATCAGTTTAAAAGTATTTGTAAGTGTTTTATTTTATGTAGATGAATGTCCAAGTGTTGAAGAACTTTTCCACCTCCATCAAAACTGTATTAAATATTACACTGTTTTTATTTTTATTTATTTATTGGTCATTTTCATATGACATTGAAAGACTAACAAGCGCACAAACATACACATATATATGTATTTTTACGTACATTTATACGCTGGTTTACGGTATTTTGACGACATTGTTTGTGAAACATGTAAATATATAAAGACGCGACACGTTTGTGACACTAGTGAAGGACTGTGTCATGTATACATATTCTTATGTATGAATGAATGAATGTAATGCTTATGTGTTATTGTGTATGTGTGTCATGTGTACATGTTATTTTGTAAGAATAAGTGCAATGTTTACGTAATGTGTATGAGTGTCACTGACTGTGTGTGAGTGTCACTGACTGTGTATGAGTGTCACATATTGTGTATGAGTGTCACTGACTGTGTATGAGTGTCACATATTGTGTATGAGTGTCACATATTGTGTATGAGTGTCACTGACTGTGTATGAGTGTCACATATTGTGTATGAGTGTCACATATTGTGTATGAGTGTCACTGACTGTGTATGAGTGTCACATATTGTGTATGAGTGTCACTGACTGTGTATGAGTGTCACATATTGTGTATGAGTGTCACATATTGTGTATGAGTGTCACATATTGTGTATGAGTGTCACATATTGTGTATGAGTGTCACATATTGTGTATGAGTGTCACATTGTGTATGAGTGTCACATATTGTGTATGAGTGTCACATATTGTGTATGAGTGTCACATTGTGTATGAGTGTCACATATTGTGTATGAGTGTCACATATTGTGTATGAGTGTCACATATTGTGTATGAGTGTCACATATTGTGTATTGATGAGTGTCAAATGCGAATCTCTAAATCTCCTCCATGAAAACTTTAAAAAATATATAATAATCTCTGTTTCTCTTGTTTCGTAAATGAATGTGAAGGTCACAGATGTGTGTGTGTGTGTGTGTGTGTGTGTGTGTGTGTGTGTGTGTGTGTGTGTGTGTGTGTGTGTGTGTGTGTGTGTGTGTGTGTGTGTGTGTGTGTGTGTGTGTGTGTGTGTGTGTGTGTGTGTGTGTGTGTGTGTGTGTGTGTGTGTGTGTGTGTGTGTGTGTGTGTGTGTGTGTGTGTGTGTGTGTGTGTGTGTGAGTGTGTGTGTGTGTGTGTGTGTGTGTGTGTGTGTGTGTGTGTGTGTGTGTGTGTGAGTGTGTGTGTGTGTGTGTGTGTGTGTACAGAGTTTTAACATAATATGTTAATAAAGTTGTGTTTACACTAACATCTGGTCTACATGATGGCTTGCTTTATATATATTGTCTTCTGACCAAAGTACAGTGACATCACACGTCTCTAAGATCACAAGTGACATCAAGCAGCATTATCTAAGACCCATATTTTTGGACAAATCTTTACCGCCTTTCTTGCATATTATAACTTAATTCAATACTATAGCTACCATAACATTACCTAAGATTAAGTACATTTGTAACTCTACTAATATCTGATACTGATAGTAGGTACACCACTGATAGTAGGTACACCACTGATAGCAGGTACACCACTGATAGACGGTACACCACTGATAGAAGGTACACCACTGATAGTAGGTGCACCACTGATAGAAGGTACACCACTGATAGAAGGTACACCACTGATAGTAGGTGCACCACTGATAGAAGGTACACCACTGATAGAAGGTACACCACTGATAGAAGGTACACCACTGATAGAAGGTACACCACTGATAGAAGGTACACCACTGATAGTAGGTACACCACTGATAGTAGGTACACCACTGATAGTAGGTACACCACTGATAGTAGGTACACCACTGATAGTAGGTACACCACTGATAGACGGTACACCACTGATAGACGGTACACCACTGATAGTAGGTACACCACTGATAGACGGTACACCACTGATAGACGGTACACCACTGATAGACGGTACACCACTGATAGAAGGTACACCACTGATAGTAGGTACACCACTGATAGTAGGTACACCACTGATAGTAGGTACACCACTGATAGTAGGTACACCACTGATAGTAGGTACACCACTGATAGACGGTACACCACTGATAGACGGTACACCACTGATAGTAGGTACACCACTGATAGAAGGTACACCACTGATAGAAGGTACACCACTGATAGAAGGTACACCACTGATAGAAGGTACACCACTGATAGTAGGTACACCACAGATAGTAGGTACACCACTGATAGAATGTACACCACTGATAGAAGGTACACCACTGATAGAAGGTACACCACTCATAGAATGAACACCACTGACAAAAGGTACACCACTGATAGGAGGTACAGCACTGATAGGAAGTACACCACTGATAGAAGGTACACCACTGATAGAAGGTACACCACTGATAGTAGGTGCACCACTGATAGAAGGTACACCACTGATAGAAGGTACACCACTGATAGAAGGTACACCACTGATAGAAGGTACACCACTGATAGTAGGTACACCACAGATAGTAGGTACACCACTGATAGAATGTACACCACTGATAGAAGGTACACCACTGATAGAAGGTACACCACTCATAGAATGAACACCACTGACAAAAGGTACACCACTGATAGGAGGTACAGCACTGATAGGAAGTACACCACTGATAGAAGGTACACCACTGATAGAAGGTACACATGTGATAGAAGGTACACCACTGATAGAAGGTACACATGTGATAGAAGGTACACCACTGATATAAGGTACACCACTGGAAAAAGGGAACACTATCGGGAGAATAGATATTACAGGTAGAAAGGGAACTTGGAAGTGAAGGGGCGAATGACTGTTGTAACATTCGTCTCTCGACCTCCGGGGAGAGAGGACGCACGCCTAGTAGCTACACCTGCCCTCTGGTGGTGACCTTTAGCAACTGGAAGGCAAAATGGCGTATCGAGTGGGTCAGCGGATCAACACTGTTTGTATACAGCTGGTACGTGGCACGCTCACTGGAGAAACGATGAATACATTGCTACCCGCTATCATCAGAGACGTATATGGTGTCCCCAACGATGAAGTATATGGTGTAGCCTTAAATGGGATGACCAGAGTATTCCTGAAACTGAATCGTACCGGCGTCTACGACAGACTTGTTGACGAGTACCAGGAGAGGAAGGTGATTGTGAATTCGGCAGTGGACGTCGTCTTGCACGACGTATCTAGGTACTATACGTGGGTGAAGGTGAGAAACGTCCCTTTCGAGGCGACTGCATATAGTATACAGGAGGTCTTCAACAGTTATGGTAAAGTACATTCGGCTACGATGGGAGTATGGAAAGATGGGCCATATGAGGGACGACCTGAGGGTTCTTATACCCTCAAAATGACGTTGGCTAGGCCTATACCGTCATACGTCATGCTAGTGGATTCCAGGACGCAGGTCTTTGTACACTATGCCGGCCAAAGAAGGACCTGTCGATTATGTAGCTCCTACGACCATATGGCAGCACAGTGTCCTAGGAGGCAGCCTACCAGGGCTCCTGGTACGTTGGCAGTGGAGCAGCGGCCTTGTGAGTTGATGCCTGAGTTGGGAGAGGAGGGAGCAGGGACGAGTGGTCGTTGGAGTGAAGAGGTTGATCGGGAAGTACCGACGGTCGGTACCTGTGTTACACTCCCGGTAGGCTCGGGGGAGCAGACAGGACCGTCGGGGGCTCCATCAGGAAGGAAAGATGGTCCTCAGGAAGATTTACTGGAGGATGTGTTGAGAGGTTTTTTGGACGGGTCGGGGACCGCCACCTTAAGTGCTGCCGAGGCTGATGTGAGGGAGGAACAGCAGTCTGTGGTACAAACATTGTGTGGAACTCGCTTAGAGCAAGTGGTGGAGGTGGAGGTCCATCAGGAGCATTTGTCGGATGAAGACATGTGTGTGGGTAGTGGTTCTAGGAAAAGGCCTGCTGGCACGGTTGAGGCCGAGGAGGTACTCACGCCGGGGCAGAGGCCGGGCAAAAAAGTTTGGGCAAAGGATGAGGAGTTGCTGGACCAAAAGGATCTAGTGGATCCTGATTTCTGTAGTGAAAAGATAAAAGGTGGGGAGGGAGCCAGGGGAAAGTCTGGTGAGGCGTCGGGTCGACGCACAGGAAAAGGGATGGTAGGCAAGCCACAGAGGCATAGAGGGAAGCCGCCGTTCTTATAAATTTCAGGTGTGTCACTCTAAATGTGAACGGTCTCAAGGCTGAGATCAAAACTGTGTGGTTAGTATGGTTCTTACGTAGGTTCCAGGTGGATGTGTGTTTCTTGCAGGAACACAATCATAAGATTGGTAGTGAGTTGTTGTTGCATGGGTATAAGTTGTACGTTAGTTGTGCTTGGCAGTTGAAAGGGGGGGTGGCGATAGCGATTAAGGAGACCAGCCCCTTGCGTGTCACGGGTTGGGAGGAGGCAGGGGGAAGGGTTGTGAGGGTAGATGGTGTATGGGGTGATAGAAGGGCATGTTTCATAGGAGTGTATATGCCTGCGTCGAGCAATACACGAGTAAAAGAGGATTTTGTGAGGGAAGACTTATTGTACCATCTGCGGGGATTGCCTGCCATCACGATTATTGGTGGGGATTGGAATTGTGTAATTCGGGGCCAGGATGTTGAACCGAGGGGGGCGGGTTGTGTATTACGTGTTCTGAGGGATGTGTTGAGGGACGTGGGTGTCGTAGATGTTGCAGGGGGAGGAGGTTATATGGTGGAGCACACGTTCATTCGTAAGGGGTATGCTGCAAGACTAGACAGGATTTACGTCATGAAGGGTTTGGAGGTCGGGAGGGTACAGACTTTTGATGTGGGTTTCTCGGACCATAGGGCAGTGATAGTGGATCTGTCGTGGGAAGGTGCCGTGCAGATTTACCCCGGCTATTGGAAGTTGAATGTGCGGCTGCTCGGGGGGAAGGGGGGGGGGAATGGGTTTTGATGAGTGGTGGAATGGGTTTTGGGGAGATAGGGATCGGGCTATGGAGCTTGTAGAATGGTGGGAGTTCCGGGCGAAACCTGGGATCGCGAATTTTTATAGAGTCAAGGGCCGTGAGGAAGCGAGATGGAGATATGGTTTGCAGAATTATTTGGAGGGACAGTTGCAGGCATGTTACGGGAGGGGGGGTGGGGAGGGGGAAGATATAGCACTGCTTCGAGGTAGGATTGAGGAGATTCATAATGAACGTTTTGACGCTATACGTTTTCGTTCAGGGTTGGACGATGTGTTGTGGGGGGATAAACCGACAGGGTATGTGCTGCGTAAGTTTAGGGAGCGTAGGAGAGTGACCACGTTATTGCAGTTAGAGACTAGTGCGGGAGTGGGGGATTACCCGGAAGGTGAGGTCCTCATCTCCACTGAGAGTATGAGCATTTATGCAGGTGAATGGCTCAGGAGAAAATGGAGAGAAGGTGGGAGGCGGGGCGCCTGGCAGGCGTCTTTCGGTAGGGGGGTTCATAAGGCTATAAGACAAAAGGATAGGGTGGGGTTGGAGGCTGATAGTAGTGAGGCTGAGGTGGCAGATGCGGTCTTCAGCATGAATACGGGTAAGGCGCCAGGCATTGACGGTTTGCCTATTGACTTTTATAGGGCTCATTGGGGGTGCATGAGGCATTGTTTAGTTGGGGTTTTGAAAAATATGCTAGATGGAAAGAGAATGGGTGAGTCACAACGTACAGGCATAGTTGTATTAGTACCAAAGAAGGAAAGGGCGCGGGCACTGAGTGCTTTCCGGGCAATTTCCTTAATGTGCGCAGACTATAAGGTATTCGCAAAGATTCTAGGGAATAGAATGAAGGCAGTTCTCGGAGCGCTTTTACACAGAGGTCAGTTTGGGATTCCAGGGAGGAGTATGCAGGATGGACACGGGTGCATAAGGGATTTCTTAGAGGGCTGTGGAGGGGAGGGTTCTAGGGGTTGATTGGGAGAATGCGTATGATTGTGTGGACAGGGTGTTTTTGCGTGAGAGTTTGTGTGATTTGGGTTTTGGTGCCAGGGTGGTAGGGTGGGTGGATGCATTGTATGCGGGGGCGATCATGCGTGTGCAGGTGAACGGTAGGTTGGGTTCCGGGATTCGTATGGAGAGGGGTTTGCCCACTTTCACAGCTATTATTTGCTTGCGTTCAGAACCCATTTTATGAGCTTGTAGACCGAGAGTTGTGTGGGGAGGGGGTTGAGGGGAATGATGGGGGGGCTGTGGGTTACATTGATGATACGACGATCTTACTTAGTGGAAGGGAGGATTTTTCAAGGGTGGGTAGAGTCATCGAGAAGTTTGGGGCCGTAACAGGAATGAGGGTAAACAAAAGCAAGTCGATGTTGTTAGAGGTGGGCACCTGGGTAGGCGGGAGATTGGGTCAGGGGTTTGGATGGAATGTAGTAGAACGGATTAAGATTTGTGGGATTTGGTACACAGTGGACAGGCAGGAAAGTAGAAAGATTAATTCAGAGGCAGTTAGGGACAGGGCAGTGGGTAGGCTACGTGGCCTTCGGGCCAGAGATGTTACGTTGCACCAAAGGGCTGTGATTGTGAATTCGTTGGTATACAGTAAGGTTTGGGGAGCGGCTGCAGTATATCCCTTGAGAAATTGTGATGTAACAGACATACAGAGGAGGGCATTAAGGTATATATGGGGCTATGGGAGGGCGTGGTTGGGACGTGATGTAGTAATGACTGGGGTGCGTCAGGGGGGATTGGGTTTGTTGGCATTGGGGCCCAGGGTGAGGGCAATATACGTCAAGGTGAGATACCTCAGTGCAGGGGGGGTCAGGGGGCGGCGTGTGGGGGAGGTGATGCGGGACTTACGTTGTTGGTGGAGTGGAAGGGACCTGGAGGTGTGTGAGGATATGTTGAGGTATATGTTAAGAGTGCGAGATGTGCGTCATTTGCGTCATTTGCGAATAGGGAGGCTGGTGGGAGTAGAGTATCATCGGGAGACGCTGCAAGGGATGGCGGTCTTCGCCACATATAACTGGAGGGTAATATGGGAGGAATTTCGAAAGCTAAGAATGCCAGCAAGGGTGAGAGAAGTGGTATACAGATTCCTTATGGGGACATTAGCGTCAAAACAGGTGTTGAGGCAGATGGGATATGTGAGTGATGCTTCATGTGTGCATTGTGGCGACGTGGAAAATGCTTTCCACGTGGTGTATTTTTGTCCTTTTTTGGAAAATGTAAGGGTGTGGTTGAGGGGTGTTTTTGGATTATTGGAAGGGGGAAGGGTGGGGGTCCTTAGGGCTTTACTTTTAGACGTGGGAGGAGTGTCTAATGAGGTAGCGAGGGCGTTAAGGTATATAATGGTTGATTTTTTGTATGTTTCTTGGGGAATGAGGGAGGTGGGGGGTAATGTCAGGATCAAGGCCTTAGCGGCGAGTTTTTATAGGTCGGTGGGTAGGAATAGGAGCTTATACGGGTGTCAGTGGGTTGCTCTTTTCCCGGAGAGTTATCGGGGACTGACTGTGGCACGACTACTGCAGTTGGTGCCGGGAAAAGGCAGCAAGGAGTTGGCTTGCGGAGGTGAGTGATGAGTACTTGGAGATGATTGTAGTAAGGAAGAGAAGAGATGGTGGATGCTCCAGTGGTGTATGTGAGATAACATGATGTAAGGCCTGTCTGTGTGAAGGCCTTTGTGTGTGTGTGTGTGTGTGTGTGTGTGTGTGTGTGTGTGTGTGTGTGTGTGTGTGTGTGTGTGTGTGTGTGTGTGTGTGTGTGTGTGTGTGTGTATGTGTGTTGAGTGTGTGTGTTGAGTGTGTGTGTTGAGTGTGTGTGTTGAGTGTGTGTGTTGAGTGTGTGTGTTGTTGCGTGTGGTGTGTGTGTGTGTGGTGTGTGTCTGTGTGCGTGTCTGTGTGAGAGTCTGTGTGTGTGGGTGGGATGTTCGGTTATTGAAATGGGGCTTCTGTGAGAGAGATGGAGGTTTTCGGTAAGATTTTCTTGATTCTGTGGGTTCGCCAAGGCGTCCTTTCGATACTTTTAAAAGAAGGACCAAACAATTTTTTTTAGGAAATAATGAGCGAAGAATTATTTGTGTTGTAAAAGATGCGGGGTTTGTTTTTGTTGCCCCAGAGACTATTATTAGGATTCCTATCCTATTTAACAACTGTAGTACGGGCGAGGTGCCTGCGTGCATCAGGCTCATGTATTTCATGTATATTTAACTTTGTCAATGTTAGATGTTCTGTGTACGAGAGTGGGCATTGTACATTGCCCTATTCAGTATTCCTTCCTGTTGGGAAGTTAATGAGGTAGGAACGTATATACACACGGATTAAGGGTATATTTCACCTGTTCAAACTGTGTACCTGGTGGGTGATGGGAGGAGGCACACATCTCAGATTTTTTTTTTCTTATTTATCATTTATTCTAGAGTGTGCAAAGTTCAATATGATGTGTATTTGGGTTATATGGGGTGTGGGGAGTACGATTTAGTCTCCTCGAAAACATTGTCAGGTATTCGAGAATCTATGTACATAATATGTTACTATACCAAATAATTGTATGAGAAATGTTTTGGTGTATACTTAATGTTTTGTATATAAAGTTTTGTACAAAATATGTATAAGTGTAACAGGTTTTGTTATGTAGCTTTTTTTTTTTGTTAAGGAAAGCTCAGGTGTAGGTTCTTCTGTTTCATTCCTAGTTAGGCTTGTTTTTTCTCAGTGTTGAGTTTTTTTTTTTGTTAAGTTTTATGTATAACAACATGTAGATTGTATACTGTGTCCTTAAATAAAAATATAAAAAAAAAAAAATAATGTTACGAACTCTTTCTCTCACACACACACACAAGCAATAAGGCACCAAAAAGCTTTTTCCTACATTGAATGTTTTAAGGAGCAGTTTCAGGTGTGTTGTTCTATGTTGACTCACCATTGTGAACTCTATGATAAATGCGAATATAGCTGTTGTTCTTCTATGTGTTCTCTCATATTGCTCATATTTACACAGGTTCTTTTGTATGGACTTTTCTGTGTTCACTCACCTTAGTCAACATTAACTATTTTTTAAAAGAAAATACTTTGGGCTAATTTTTCTCTCAATATTTAACTTAGATAATGATCTTAGAGAGGATATGCTACCTTAATGTATTTAAAGCACTAACAGTGCAGTACAGGATAAGGAGTAAGGTGCACCACTAGTCAAAATTAATGGTGCACAGTAGGTGAAGGTGTAATGCGCACTAAATATGAAGTGGTAAAGTGTATTAAAGGTGTAAGTGTGAAGTGCATTTCACGTGAAACTTAAAGAAGCACATGACGAGAAGCATTTTTTGAGATATCCAGGAAAAAAATAAACTTAAATACAATACTGGTTAGGAAAAAATAAATGACTTGATGATCAAATGAAAATAATATGAGGAGGAAACCTCCATTATTTTTGAGTTTGATCTGCGAAAAATCGTCTCTTGGAGGGAATGTTTTACAGATGGGATATTTGAAGACGTAATTAAATGTTATAATGAAGCTGGGAGGTTAGTTGAGCCACATAGTGATAACTGATACTTAGAATACAGTTCCTTATGCAATGTAAATAATTAGACAGAGTCATTCATTAGGAAATTTAATTCATTCGGTAGTGCAATTTATGAAGGAAATGGAATTTCTTGCCTAATGTAATTTATTTGGCAATGTGAGGGAGACAGCAACATGTGTGACACAACAAGGTGAAGGAGTCGACAACATTTGTAACACGACAACAAGATGTGGGAGACGACAGCAAGATGAGGGAGATTACAAGGTGAAGGGGGATGACAACAATATGTGGGACACGACAACAAAGTGAGTCGACAACAGGCTGTGGGAGATGACAGCAAGGTGTTGTGGACGACACGGTGAGGGAGACGACAACATGAGGGAGATGACAACAAGGTGAGGGAGACGACAAAAATATAAGAGGGATGACAGCAAGGTGAGGGAGACGACAATAATATGTGGGATACAACATAGTGAATCGACAACAAACTGAGCGAAACGACAAAAGAGTGAGGGAGACGACCACAAGGTGAGGGAGACGACAACAAGGTGAGGGAGATGACAACAAGGTGTGGGAGAGGACGACAAGGTGAGGGAGAAGACAACAAAGTGAGGGAGACGACAACAAAGTGAGGGAGACGACAACAAAGTGAGGGAGACGACAACAAGGTGAGGGAGACGAAAACAAGGTATGAGAAGCGACACGGTGAGACGACAAGGTAAGGGAGATGACAAGAAATGGGAGAGGACGACAAGATGAGGGAGACGACAACCAAGTGAGGGAGACGACAAGGCGAAGGAGACGACAACAAGGTGATGTAGACAACGACAAGGTGAGGGAGACGACAACAAGGTGAGGGAGATGTCAACAAGGTGTGGGAGACGACAACAAGGAAGGTAAATGACAGGAAAATATCCCAAGAACATCAAGGTGTTCAGAACGTACTAACCTTAGGGATGTCGGGAAGGGAAGATAACTTGGGTCAGTTGGTAGATTACTTGAAACATAGATCTGTGGGAAGATAGACAGAGATGAGGGTACAATATTTTTCAAGTCTCATTTGAAAAAGTTTGTAAGGCTGACACCAATGTCTTCTCAAAAATAATCTGTTTCACTTTTTATCGGGATTAATTTTGCTGCCACTGATGATGCATGCTGAGAGCAATGGTATTAGCTACCACCATGATTAATTCATCACTAGATGATTTTTAACTTATAACTTTCGAAATACTTCCCGATAGAAGATACGAATACTAATGCTCATGATCAATGCGTTTCCAATTTCGTATAAAGAAGAAAGTAGAAGGATGCCTGAGCTCGATCTGATGATCTTTAAGATATCAGTCGTCAACCTCAGTATCAGACTATGAAACTTTCTGGTAACGAAAATGTGAAAACCCATATTTACCTTTATGTTATACTGTGGCTAGTAGATTACTCCATGGCACCAGTAAACATTATGTTATACTGTGGCTAGTAGATTACTCCATGGCACCAGTAAACATTATGTCATACTGTAGCTAGTAGATTACTCCATGGCACCAGTAAACATTATGTCATACTGTAGCTAGTAGATTACTCCATGGCACCAGTAAACATTATGTCATACTGTAGCTAGTAGATTACTCCATGGCACCAGTAAACATTATGTCATACTGTGGCTAGTAGATTACTCCATGGCACCAGTAAACATTATGTTATACTGTGGCTAGTAGATTACTCCATGGCACCAGTAAACATTATGTTATACTGTGGCTAGTAGATTACTCCATGGCACCAGTAAACATTATGTCATACTGTAGCTAGTAGATTACTCCATGGCACCAGTAAACATTATGTCATACTGTAGCTAGTAGATTACTCCATGACACCAGTAAACATTATGTCAAACTGTAGCTAGTAGATTACTCCATGGCACCAGTAATCATTTGCGATTCTACAAAAGTATCATTGTAATTATAGTTGATAGTGGTGTTTACCACGTTGTCTCGGCTATCTGGTAAACACTGTCTCAATATTTACCTCACTTGTTTTCCTGGCTAACGAAGGATTTTTAATCCACATATTTCTCCCTGTCATTACCTGCCTTACACGTTCATTCATATCACTAGTTAATAGTTTCAGCACTGCACGAGTATTAACTTTCCTTCTAACTACAATCATTTTCTCCAGTTATCTGTCTCACACGTTCGTTACTCATTAATTATTATATTGCCGTTTTTGTTTGTAATTCCTCTCAAAATCTTTTTTATAAAGAAATATTACAATGGGCATTTTGAGCACAATCCAATAGTCATCGACATTATGTGTGTGCTAAAAAGTCTCTGATTACTGATTCAATCCATAACATTAAATGATGTTTGGCCTTTTTCCTTTCACTTTTATAGTTTTCCTTGCAGAAGATGTGAACGAAAAATAAGAGAAAGACGCTACCCATTAATACTGCAAAAATCTGATGGTACGATGAATGAAAAAAAAAATGAAATATTTTGTCGACTCGTATCTTGCTGAACTGCATTTTTCCTCTCTTTATAATTCTTATTACTAAGATATTACACAAAATTTTCATCACACCAGCCATTTCTCAACAATGTAAGATGACCCAGAGAATGGAACACATTTATCATCACTCATAATAGCCTGACTCAAGAAATCGTAATGACACGATTGCAAACAAACCATACCCCCGGCCGGGATTGAACCCGCGGTCATAGAGTCTCAAAACTCCAGCCCGTCGCGTTAGCCACTAGACCAGCTAGCCACAATAAGATTCATCCAACTAGGTATATTTCTACACCATAGGAAAGTTAGCACAGGCACCATTGTGACCGCGGGTTCAATCCCGGCCAGGGGTATGGTTTGTTTGCAATCGTGTCATTACGATTTCTTGAGTCATGTGAAGGGACTTGAGCTAGAGTTCGTCACGGCCACGCTAACTGGAGATTCGTCTGTAAAAACTTGCATTTGTGGTCACAGTGGTGCCTGTGCTAACCTTCCTATGGTGTAGAAATATACCTAGTTGGATGAATCTTATTGTGGCTAGCTGGTCTAGTGGCTAACACGACGGGCTGGAGTTTTGAGACTATGACCGCTGGTTCAATCCCGGCCGGGGGTATGGTTCATAATAGCCAATATACAAGAGATATACTTGCATATATTGTAATTTAAGTAACCCTTTGCATATATTGTAATTTAAGTAACCCTTTGCATATATTGTAATTTAAGTAACCCTTTGCATATATTGTAATTTAAGTAACCCTTTGCATATATTATAATTTAAGTAACCCTTTGCATATATTATAATTTAAGTAACCCTTTGCATGTATTGTAATTTAAGTAACCCTTTACAACTAAAGTTGTAAACTGAACAAAAGGTGAAGATCAATGGTGAACAGCAAGCAAGTGAACAAATAAGATTATCAGGTAAAGATAATACCAAGAGATGGGTTAACAAAACGTGGAAATGAACAAGTGAAGTGTAACTTGAACTTTAGTTCACAGAATGAAGTGAAAATCACATAAGTGAAGATTACATGAAGATGTCAGGTCAGCAACAGGGAAAGTTGTAAGGTGAACCACAGGTGAGAACGTGAATTAAAGTAAAGGTGGTGTAAAGTGAAGAGGAGGAAGCATAGGGAGAAGCTCTACTGAAGGTGCAAAAATGAGCTGCTGATTAAGTTGTTAGGTGAACTTGACATGACTGTGTAATGTGAACATGTGAGGGTTGAAGATGTGTTACTGGCGAAGATACGAGGTGAATGGCAGGTGAAGGCATAAAGTGTACTATTAAGGTGCACGGTGTACTGCACATGAAGGTGCACGGTGTACTGCACATGAAGGTGCACGGTGTACTGCACATGAAGGTGCACGGTGTACTGCACATGAAGGTGCAAGGTGCACTACAGGTGAAGGTGTAAGGTGCACCTCGGGTGAAATGCAAAGTACACTTCAGTTAAAAAGGTGCATTTAATATAATATAGACTGCACTACAAATGTGTGTAATGTGCACTACAGATATGTGTAATGTGCACTACAAATGTGTGTAATGTGCACTACAGATATGTGTAATGTGCACTACAAATATGTGTAATGTGCATTACAGGCGAAATTTTTAGGAACGTTATCTATCAATTAAAATTAAATTTTTTTTAGCAAATTAGTTAAAAAAAATAGTCAAGTTTACTCATTGATAATTAAGAAAAAGTAAATGGAATCCCCGTTATCCCAGAGACAGATATGGCGACCGTCACTAGCATAAACACGTCGCTTTTTTTAAAATACATTAATAGAGATATAAATGCTAGAAAAAAATTATGAATAGCCTTGATGAATAATTTTAATAGAAACTAACAGTATATATCATTGGGGAAAGAGATAATTATAAATGCTTTTGATAAACATCATTAAGTTCCTCATATTACTCTTTAGTGTCAGTTTATCAACAATCTCTCGTTATTTGTTTCCTTTATTTTCAGTATTAACTTCGTTGTCATTAGCCTTAAATATTCCTTAAAATGTTCGCTCTTCTAGCATTCTTTTCGAATGTTTCTTGCAAAATACTCAGACACTTAGAAAAAAAAAACAATGTTGGTGATGAGTGCAAGTGTTCGTTGCTTCATACAGAAAAGAAAGATGCCATGTATTAATGAGCTCGACCTTAAGATTTTGACGACACCATCAGTTAACATCACTGTCAGGCTACTAATCTTCCTTGTTAATGTTTGTTTTAAAATATCATTTATATCATGTAAGTTAATATAAACACAAATGCAGTATAATGTGATTCTTTATTGACAACGTTTCGCCCACACAGTGGGCTTTTTCAAGTCACACACGGATCCGTGTGTGACTTGAAAAAGCCCACTGTGTGGGTGAAACGTCAATAAAGGATCACATTATACTGCATTTGTGTTTATATTTCCATTGTGTCGGTATTTTATACCATTTACTTCCATCATGTAAGTTAGTTGCCAGTAGATTGCTTTATGACATCAGAAAAACCTTCGAGATACTACACAGTTGTTTTTGTAAGTATCCTTTGAAAGTGGGATGTACCAATAGTCTGTCGCATCTCAGTTACGTGGTATATACTTTTCTTTATACATTTACTTCTACTGTTTTCCCAAATTGTCCTTTTCATATAGAACTTCCTCTCGTATCATAGTATTAATATCTTTGTTTCAAATTCCTCCGACCTTTTTCATCCAAGTTTATCTTGTTGGTCAAACTGGTCGTTGTTCGCCAGTCCCCGGTATATGTAGGTGACAAGAATCTCTAGGTCGATGATTGATTCCACTCATTACAGGAAATTATTTTTGGACACCTTCCATTCACTTGATTTGTGCAACATTTCTTACAAAGCATATGGAAGCAAAATAAGGGAAAACGTTATTTGCTAATAATGCAAATATATATATTGCACAAGAAATAGGAAGTTATCCGACTCAAATATTCTGGACCTGATATTTCATTTCTTTATTCTCCTGATTTCAACTGTTTCAGAGTATTTTTTTGGTTACATCGTTGGTTTCACCTCAATGTAAGATATTAAACGTCACTCATTTTATAGGTACCTTTTCAGAAGTGCAATAATATTATTGTGTAACTCTAGAAGTGTTAAATTTTATTTATATTGTTATCTCTAATCATCAAAATTCTCTCCCTGAGTCCAATTCATCTGGTGAAATCTCTCGTTTCACTCATTCTTGGAGAACATTGTTCAAAGTTAGTGTCAATTGTTCTTAGAATTTCCAAACATTTCCAAAAAATTCTCATTAGTTCAATCACAAATATTTACTCTGGTAATTCACCTTCTTAGATTTTCTACCTTCACACATTAAACCAAGTTTGAGATTCCACTCTGACACAGTTTTCACCATCGCAGTTTATGGTTTGGGATCTGTGTCTATCAAATGTAAGGTTGTGTTATACACTTTACCATTTCGATCTCACTCATAAATTGTCTTTACAGTTTGCAGTTTTCTTTATTCTTCATTAATCTTCCTTACAGTGCTGCTTGTTAAGGTACCTTGCAATATACAGTCAAATCTAATTGTGTTTAATTTTGTCTCTCTCTGTGAGAGAATTTAACTTAATCAAATTAATTTGTTGTGAAGCTTATATTACTACATATGTTCTCTATTTTCTTTTTTTTGTATTATTGTCTAAGAGTTTTGTTTTTCTGTTTCATCGTAATTATTTTATCATAATTTTCCTTGAAGAAACAGTATGTTCTCTGTCCACCTTTGACCTTCATCTGTAATTATCCTTATTCCGCGAGTTATAGTCCAGACTTACTTGTAATGTAACGACTACCTTCACCTGAAGATGACGATATCAGTAATCCAGCTCAACTGCTTCACTCTGCTGTCAATTCCCTCACCTTGCTGTCAACTCCTTCACCCTGCCGTCAACTCCCTCGCACTGCTGTCAACTCCCTCGCACTGCTGTCAACTCCCTCGCATTGCTGTCAACTCCCTCGCCCTGCTATCAATCTCCTCAGCATGGTGTCAACTTCCTCACCCTGCTGTCAACTCCCTCACCCTGCTATCAACTCCCTCAGCATGCTGTCAACTTCCTCACCCTGCTGTCAACTCCCTCGCACTGTTGTCAACTCCCTCACCCTGCTGTCAACTCCCTCAGCATGCTGTCAACTTCCTTACCCTGCTGTCAACTCCCATATACCCTTTGTATCTCCTCCCTTCGTTATCCTGCTTAGTTATCCCCATATGAACATTTAGTCAATAAAATCTAAGTTTCCAAGTGAGAGACATGTATTTATTGTTAGATCCACTATCAGGATCCTGACGATCGTCAAATCTAAGTTTTCATGTGAGAGACTTGTCCCATGCACAACACGCAACAAACTCGCACATAGGAGAGAGAGAAGCTTATAACGACCTTTCCGACTGACTTGGATTATTTACAAGTCACAGTAACACAAGAGAGTAAGGGAGCGATGGGGACAGGGACGGGTCAAAAGAGAGGAAGAAAAAAGAAGTATTGGTAGTGGTAATGCTACTACCACTACTACTACTACTACTACTACTACTACTACTACTACTACTACTACTACTAGTAGTAGTAGTAGTAGTAGTAGTAGAGCGTAGGGACACTTGTCCTCACTGTTAGATTCACCATCAGGGTGCTGAGGCTCCTCAGATTAAATCTCTCGTGTACATGACTCACGAAATCGTAATGACACGATTGCAAACCAACCAGACCACGGGCGTGGGTAGAGCCTAGTTGGATGAATCTTATTGTGGCTAGCTGGTCCAGTGGCTAACGCGACGGTCTGGAGTTTTGAGACTCTCTGATCGCGGGTTCTAACCCCGCCCGTGGTATGGTTTTTATCGTGTACATATTCTTCCATTAATCCTTTTTTTCATTTTAGGCATTATAAGTGACTCACAGTTTAATTTATTTTTTTTTTCATTTTGAACCTTGCTTCTTAGCCTGTTTATCATTTTCCACATTTTACATCATCCTGTATGGTATCGTATCCTTCACCTTTCACATTTACCTGCAGTAAGCCTGACACATTTACCTGCAGTAAGCCTGACACATTTACCTGCAGTAAGCCTGACACATTTACCTTCAATTCATCAAACACATTCACTTTACAAATTTACATGTTAAATTTACATTTTCACGTACAGTTCACGTTGCACATTCATTTGTAGTTACCTATACAAATTCACCTTTTGTTCATGTTAAATATTTATTTGCATTTCAACTTAAACATTGGCTTGAAGATCATGTAAATATAACATTGAGTACACAATTAACTCGCACTTAGAAAGTAATGAGAAAAGAAGACCGGAATTTACACAAGAGAGGCCTAGGGAAGCAGGGAGAGCTAATAATACTGAAAACAGACGTAGTAGTAGTAGTAGTAGTTAAGAACATAAGAACATAAGAACGAAGGAACACTGCAGAAGGCCTACTGGCCCATGCGAGCAGGAGCAGTGGTAGTAGTAATAGTAGTTGTAATTGTAGTTGTAATGGCGAAATAGTAGAGAAAAATCAGAACCAGACAGAGTTTAACAGGAAACTGCAGAGAAAGACAGATGACAGAAAGGGAGGAGGAAGAAGTAAGGACGGAATAGAATTTGAAGTACATAAGAACATAAGAACATAAGAACGAAGGAACACTGCAGAAGGCCTACTGGCCCATGCGAGGCAGGTCCAAGTCTCCTACCGGCTTAAGCCAATGCACCCAACCTAGTCAGGTCAGGTCACATTGACTTAAGGGAGGAACACGGCAACCGACCTGGTAGCACAAGCTATCAGGTCTAACTCACACCCACCCACATCTACTCATGTATTTATCCAACCTATTTTTAAAGCTACACAACGTTCTGGCCTCTATAACGGTACTTGGGAATTTGTTCCACTCATCCACAACTCTATTACCAAACCAGTACTTTCCTATATCCTTCCTGAATCTGAATTTTTCCAACTTAAAACCATTGCTGCGAGTCCTGTCTAGGCTAGATATTTTCAGCACACTATTTACATCCCCTTTATTTATTCCTGTCTTCCATTTATACACCTCAATCATATCCCCCCTAATTCTACGTCTTTCTAGAGAGTGCAGTTTCAGGGCCTTCAGTCTATCCTCATAGGGAAGGTTTCTGATACATGGGATCAACTTTGTCATCCTCCTTTGTACATTTTCCAGAGAATTTATATCCATTCTGTAATACGGTGACCAAAACTGTGCAGCATAATCTAAATGAGGCCTAACCAAGGATGTATAGAGTTGAAGAACAACCTGAGGACTCCTATTATTTATGCTTCTTGATATGAAGCCAAGGATTCTATTGTAGATGAATGGTTCAGAGAACCGACATGTTGATAAATTAGACACATGTGCAACTCTTGGGTGAAAGTTAAGACACATGTGCAACATCTGGATATCTTTATTGTAGTAGACGTTTCGCCATCCAGTGGCTTTATCAATACAGATTCTAGGACATAATAGGAAGACAGTAGAACTATATACAAAAGATGAGGTAATCAGTCCCTCGGCCTTGGAGTTAGTGTTCACAGCATCGTTGTGGAGGAGAGTCTGGAGCAAAGGCAAGAAGACTGGCGCTTTTTATAGGCGTCAGTGAATGGGACGGGCAGCAGACGAGGGCTGTCACTGGTAGGCGGGATTCCCCAGTGGAAGTAGGTCCTTCCCAAAGAGATGGGTTAGTTGCAGCAGCCGTGAAGAAGGTCTTGTAGATGTCCTCTGAACCAAGATTCCATGATGTTGCAGTGTCTGACAAGTTGTGCAAGAAAGGTATAAAATACCGACAATATGAAAGTTAAGACACATGTGCAACATCTGGATATCTTTATTGTAGTAGACGTTTCGCCATCCAGTGGCTTTATCAATACAGATTCTAGGACATAATAGGAAGACAGTAGAACTATATACAAAAGATGAGGTAATCAGTCCCTCGGCCTTGGAGTTAGTGTTCACAGCATCGTTGTGGAGGAGAGTCTGGAGCAAAGGCAAGAAGACTGGCGCTTTTTATAGGCGTCAGTGAATGGGACGGGCAGCAGACGAGGGCTGTCACTGGTAGGCGGGATTCCCCAGTGGAAGTAGGTCCTCGTCTGCTGCCCGTCCCATTCACTGACGCCTATAAAAAGCGCCA
Organism: Cherax quadricarinatus; assembly: GCF_038502225.1. NCBI lineage: Eukaryota > Metazoa > Arthropoda > Malacostraca > Decapoda > Parastacidae > Cherax > Cherax quadricarinatus. The sequence continues at coordinate 143,653 of NW_027195146.1, read as the reverse complement.
GTCTTCTTGCCTTTGCTCCAGACTCTCCTCCACAACGATGCTGTGAACACTAACTCCAAGGCCGAGGGACTGATTACCTCATCTTTTGTATATAGTTCTACTGTCTTCCTATTATGTCCTAGAATCTGTATTGATAAAGCCACTGGATGGCGAAACGTCTACTACAATAAAGATATCCAGATGTTGCACATGTGTCTTAACTTTCATATTGTCGGTATTTTATACCTTTCTTGCACAACTTGTCAGACACTGCAACATCATGGAATCTTGGTTCAGAGGACATCTACAAGACCTTCTTCACGGCTGCTGCAACTAACCCATCTCTTTGGGAAGGACCTACTTCCACTGGGGAATCCCGCCTACCAGTGACAGCCCTCGTCTGCTGCCCGTCCCATTCACTGACGCCTATAAAAAGCGCCAGTCTTCTTGCCTTTGCTCCAGACTCTCCTCCACAACGATGCTGTGAACACTAACTCCAAGGCCGAGGGACTGATTACCTCATCTTTTGTATATAGTTCTACTGTCTTCCTATTATGTCCTAGAATCTGTATTGATAAAGCCACTGGATGGCGAAACGTCTACTACAATAAAGATATCCAGATGTTGCACATGTGTCTTAACTTTCATATTGTCGGTATTTTATACCTTTCTTGCGCAACTCTTGGGTATCTTTATTGAGGAAACGTTTCGCCACACAGTGGCTTCATCAGTCCATACATAGGAGAAACTTGAAGAACAGGAGGAGAATGAGGTAATCAGTCCCTCAACCTTGAGTCGATGTGTTCAGTCCATCAATCTTCTCAAGATTGATGGACTATGTATGGACTGATGAAGCCACTGTGTGGCGAAACGTTTCCTCAATAAAGATACCCAAGAGTTGCACATGTGTCTAATTTATCAAGGATTCTATTAGCTTTATTGCGAACACTTATGCACTGTTGTCTTGGTTTCAGATTACTGCTAACCAGAACTCCTAAATCTTTTTCGCAATCCGTAATATTAAGATCTACATTATTTAGTTTATATGTGGCATGGTAATTGTCCTGTCCAACATTTAGAACTTTGCATTTGTCTATATTAAACTGCATCTGCCACTTCTCCGACCACTGCATCAGTCTATTCAAATCTTCCTGGAGTGCTCTAATGTCCTCGTCAGAATGAATTCGACGGCCTATTTTGGTGTCATCGGCAAACTTGCCGATGTCGCTCTTTATGCCCTCATCTATGTCGTTTATGTAGATTGTGAACAGCAGGGGGCCCAACACTGACCCCTGTGGAACACCGCTCGTGACGCTTCCCCACTCTGATTTCTCCCCATTTATGCAAACTCGCTGCTGCCTATTTGTCAACCATGCCTCTATCCAGGAAAAAATTTCTCCTCCTATTCCATGTGCTTTAATTTTCCTCAATAGTCTCTGATGTGGGACCCTGTCAAAAGCCTTACTGAAGTCCATATACACAATATCATATTCATTACCATGATCTACCTCCTCAAATACCTTAGTGAAAAAAGTTAATAAATTCGTAAGGCAGGAACGCCCCTTTGTAAAACCATGCTGAGATTCGTTGATTAATTTATGCTTTTCAAGGTGGCTACGAACTGCCTCGGCAATTATTGATTCCATAAATTTTCCCACTATGGAGGTTAGGCTTATTGGTCTATAGTTCGAAGCTAAGGACCTGTCACCTGTTTTGAAAATAGGTATCACATTTGCCATTTTCCACTTATCTGGCACCATGCCAGTTTGTAGTGATATGTTGAAAAGATTAGCCAAAGGTGTGCTAAGCTCCTCTTTACATTCCTTTAGAACCCTTGCATACAGTTCATCAGGGCCTGGGGATTTGTTAGGTTTTAATTTATCTATTTGCCTAAGGACCATGTCACTTGTGACCCTAATAGTGCACAGTTTATTATCGTCCTGTTCTACATAATTTATCATTACTGGAATATCGCTGGTATCCTCCTGTGTAAAAACTGAGAGGAAGTATGTGTTAAAAATTCTACACATTTCCTTATCACTGTCAGTGAGCTGACAGTGATAAGTAGTAGTAGAATTGTAAGAAATAGTAGTAGTAGTAATAGTGGTGGTAGTAGTAGTACTAGTAGTAATAGTAATAGTGGTAGTAGAGGTAGTAGTAGTAGTAATAGGAGAAGTAGCAGTGATAGTAGTTTTGGTAGAAGTAGTAGTGAAATTAAAAATACTTGTGATAGAAGCAGTGATAGAAAAAGAAAGCAGCACAAGTGCAGCGGAAGTCGAGGTAAAAATAAGCAGGTAGGAGAAGCTGTGTGACTGAAATCTAGAAAAAATAATTGTCGAAACTAAAGCAATACTGACGAAACAATAATAACTGTAGTAGTAATGGCATTTGCGCAGAAAAGTAAATGCCTTGAATCAGCATTAATCGTTGTTACTAACACAAACAAAACAAAGGCAGCTTCATCATCTCTGAAGTCTTAGCGAGAATCCTCCTGAAAACAGTAAACCTGCCATCACATAATTCATACTACATAAAAGGACATGCCCAGTTTGGGCCAGCAGGCCTACTGCAGTGTTCCTCCTTTCTTATGTTCTTATGTAACAGAGAAGGGACACTGAAACATACCTTCCCAAACCCATTCATATACATTTTCCCAACCTATTTTTTATGCTACACATCCATTGCTTTTGTAACCTTTCTTTCTCACGTACCAGCTGAATTTTCCACATGTATAACTACTGTATCTACGTGTACTACACCTCACTCTGAGCCTATATATACCCACTGTGTCCATGTATTGTTTGTAACAGCTTGACAAAGCTCCTGGAAAGCGAAACGCTGCCCAATAAAATGTCACATTAGCTGTCACATTAGCTCTGGTGGCCTGGTGGTTAACGCTCTCGCTTCACACGGTGAGGGTCCGGGTTCGATTCCCAGCCAGAGTAGAAACATTGGACGTGTTTCTTTCAACCTGTTGTCTATGTTCCCCATCAGTAAAATGGGTACCTGGGTGTTAGTCGACTGGTGTGGGTCGCATCCTGGGACACTGACCTAAGGAGACCTGGTCACAGACCGGGCCGCGGGGGCGTTGACCCCCGGAACTCTCTCCAGATAAACTCCAGAAACATATTGTCGGTAATTCTACCAATATTAATTCTGTACATTGCGTACGTCAGACCCATATTGGTGCATGCAGCACTAGTATGAAACCCACATCTGGTCAAACACTTCAAAAAATTAGAGAAGAGTGGTCTGTTATACGAGGAGAGGTTAACACCTGAAACTGAAATTTGGCAAGCGCCATTTCACCTGTAAGGAAATTAGCGAAGGTATGCAACATACTGTGTCTTTTATGCAAACAAACAGTTACCAGGACAAGACCTCACCTGAGAAATGAGTGGAAACGTTCCGTCTCCGCCGACTACTTTGCCTCACCTGTCTGCAATATACTAAGACCTTCTCTTTGCGTATGTTGCACTTCTGTTAAAACTGAGGAACTGAACACACCGACTCGAGGCTGAGGGAGTGATTACACAATACATCTCCTCATCTTCCACCATTCATTTTTGTATTGGACTGAAGAAGCCACTGGCTGGCGAAACGTTTCTACAGTAAGGTTATACCCAAGCGCTTCACAAGTGTCTCATTTATTAGCTGTACAGTGTTGCGTGGGGGTAAGTGTGACCAATAATTCCAACATTAATTACGGGACCCCAAGTTCTATAATTTACTATAGAGTAGATAAGCGACTCAGTTGATCTCGTGTTGTATGAAGCCCTTGAAAAGCAGAGACGAGTAATTCCTCCATCCTTCTCCTTAAATCTTTACAGGTAAGCCAGTAAGGATACTGAAAGTGCCAGGATATACGCTAGTCTGTAATAATCAGGTATCTTTACCGGTATACTTCATGTGTCTAGCAAAGAAGCTGGATGTGATGAATGGTTTTGAAAACCGACAAGTTGAAGATTGAGACACTTATACACCATATGGGAATCTTTATTTAGGAAACGTTTCGCCACACAGTGGCTTCATCAGTCCAATACAAAGCAGAAATGAGCAAGGAGAGGAGGAGATTGAGGTAATCAGTCCCTCAGCCTGGAGTCGATGTGTTCAGTCCATCAGTCTTGTAGAATGTAGAGCATAGGGTCGTAGACGTGGCTTATATACTGTAGTCAGGTGAGGCGAAGCAGGAGAAGGAGGGGTCATAGTGGTACCATCCACTAGTCGAAGTAGGTCTTCGTCCAAAGGTAGGACAAGTTGGAGAATTCTTTGTATCAAGATCCCATGATGATGCAGTGTCTGCCAGTTGTGATGAATGGCCCTGTGCTGTACATTCTACAAGATTGAAGGACTGAACACATCGACTCCAGGCTGAGGGACTGATTACCTCAATCTCCTCCTCTCCTTACACCTTTCTGCTTTGTATTGGACTGATGAAGCCACTGTGTGTCGAAACATTTCCTAAATAAAGATTCCCATATGGTGCATGTCTTAATCTTCAAAGAAGCTGGAGTTTTCTACAAACCACATCTGAGATCTCATCCCATCTACTATTGGTTAGCTCAGCCCTGTCATAAAAGGTGGTGTCCACAGGAGGAATAGGAATAGAATGTGATGAATGGTTTGAAAAACCGACAAGTTGAAGATTGAGACACTTAGGCAGCATATGGGAATCTTTATTCAGGAAACGTTTCGCCACACAGTGGCTTCATCAGTCCAATACAAAGAGGAAGGCGTAAGAAGAGGAGGAGTATGAGGTAATCAGTCCCCCAGCCTGGAGTCGATGTGTTCAGTCCATCAATCTTGTAGTACATTCTACAAGATTGATGGACTGAACACATCGACTCCAGGCTGAGGGACTGATTACCTCATACTCCTCCTCTTCTTACGCCTTCCTCTTTGTATTGGACTGATGAAGCCACTGTGTGGCGAAACGTTTCCTGAATAAAGATTCCCATATGCTGCCTAAGGGTCTCAATCTTCAGGAATAGAATGGCTGACACTTAGCGTGGATTCTGATTTGAGAGGTAATTGCTTTGTGTCAATCTGGTGCAGACCGCAGGTTATTAACAGAGACGTCATTTCGCGCAGCTGAGGATTTGGATGTAGATATTATAATAGAAATGGTTGCATTAATGATCATGAGGTTGTGAAGATGGTTGTAATGAAATGGTAGCGGTTGAAATTGTGGGGACGGAGGTAGCGGTGGGGAACAAGAGTGGCCGAGACCATGAGGGTGACTCCTAGCCGTGTGAGGGAGGTCAGGTTGAAGGACAAGGAGAGAGAGAGAAAGAGAGAGAGAGAGAGATAGATACTGGTGGTGGAGGAGGATTCAGTGTCTCAGAAGGTATGGGTAATATCACAATGATTTCGCGTGTGTGTGTGTGTGTGTGTGTGTGCGCGCGCGCGCGCGCGTGTGTGTGTACTCACCTATTTGTGGTTGCAGGGGTCGAGTCACAGCTCCTGGCCCCGCCTCTTCGCTGATTGCTACTAGGTCCTCTCTCTCCCTGCCCCATGAGCTTTATCATACCTCGCCTTAAAACTATGTATGGTTCCCGCCTCCACTACGTCACTTTCTAGGCTGTTCCACGGCCTGACTACTCTATGACTGAAGAAATACTTCCTAACATCCCTTTGATTCATCTGAGTCTTCAACTTCCAATTGTGACCTCTTGTGTCTGTGTCCCTTCTCTGGAACATCCCGTCTTTGTCCACCTTGTCTATTCCGCGCAGTATTTTATATGTCGTTATCATGTCTCCCCTGACCCTCCTGTCCTCCAGTGTTGTCAGGCCGATTTCCCTCAACCTTTCTTCGTAGGACAATCCCCGTTGCTCTGGGACTAGTCTTGTTGCAAACCTTTGCACTTTCTATAATTTCTTGACGTGCTTGACTAGGTGTGGATTCCAAACTGGTGCTGCATACTCCAGTATGGGCCTGACGTAGATGGTGTACAGAGTCTTAAACGAATCCTTACTGAGGTATCAGAACACTATCCGTAGGTTTGCCAGGCGCCCGTATGCTGCAGCAGTTATCTGATTGATGTGCGCCTCAGGAGATATGCACGGTGTTATACTCACCCCCAGATCTTTTTCCTTGAGTGAGGTTTGCAGTCTTTGGTCTGCGGTCTTCTTTGCCCTTCCCCAATCTTCATGACTTTGCATTTGGCAGGGTTAAACTCAAGGAGCCAGTTGCTGGACCAGGCTTGTAGCCTGTCCAGGTCTCTTTGTAGTCCTGCCTGATCCTCATCCGATTTGATTCTTCTCATTAACTTCACATCTTCTGCAAACAAGGACACTTCTGAGTCTATCCCTTCCGTTATGTCGTTCACATATACTAAGAACAGCGCAGGTCCTAGGACTGACCCCTGTGGAACCCCGCTTGTGACAGGCGCCCACTCTGACACCTCGTCACGTACCATGACTCGTTGTTGCCTCCCTGTCAGGTATTCTCTGATCCATTGCAGTGCCTTTCCTGTTATGTGTGCCTGATCCTCTAGCTTTTGCAGTAACCTCTTGTGAGGAACTGTGTCGAAGGCCTTCTTGCAGTCCAAAACAATGCAGTCGATCCATCCCTCTCTCGCTTGTCTTACTTCTGTCACCTTGTCATAAAACTCTAGTAGGTTTGTGACACAGGATTTTCCTTCCCTGAAACCATGCTGGTTGTCAATTATACACTTGTTTCTTTCCAGGTGCTCCACCACTCTCCTCCTGATGATCTTCTCCATGACCTTGCATACTATACACGTTAGTGATACAGGTCTGTAGTCTAGTGCCTCATGTCTGTCTCCCTTTTTAAAAATTGGGACTATATTTGCCATCTTCCATACCTTGGGGAGTTGCCCAGTTTCAAATGATATGTTGAAGATCTTTGTTAATGGTACACACAATATCTCTGCTCCCTCTTTAAGGACCCACGGAGAGATGTTGTCTGGTCCCACCGCCTTTGAGGTATCAAGTTCGCATAGCAGCTTCTTCACCTCTTCCTTGGTTATATGTACCTCATCCAGCACTTGCTGGTGTACCCCCCTGTTCTGATTTCCTGGAGTCCTACTGGTTTCCACTGTAAATACTTCTTTGTCAGACAAGATGGTATAAACCTTGGTAATAAATACCGACAAGTTGGTGACAAACTTCTCTTCAAAGTGTATAGAAAACCTACCAACAAGGACGATCTTATACACTTCTATTCACACCAAGACACCCGCACTAAGAGAGGAGTCCTCATTGGCTTCTTCTTGAGAGCTCTTCGCATCTCCAGCCCTTGTTTTCTAGAAGAAGAATGCGCTTACATAACACAAGCCTTTACACGTCTTCAGTTCCCATCTTTCTTCATCCGAGATTGCAGACTCAAGGCACAAGCTATCCTCAACAAACCGCCCATGGAACAGCCCCCTAAACAGTTCATAGTACTGCCATGTGGCGATGTTGCCACGAATACTCGCCGGGCACTTGCTATGAGTAACATCAACGTTTCCACCATAAACACATCATCTATCAAAGACCTCACTATGAAACGCAGCCCCACACCTCTAACTTCTACAGCAGGCGTCTACACTATCCCTTGTGGGTTCTGTCCCAAGAAATATGTAGGTGAGACAGGCAGAGATCTTGCAGTCCGCCTGAATGAGCATCGAAATGCCTCTAACAGAGACGATGTAAGGTACGCCTGTGTCCTCCACAGAGACTCCACGGGGCATTTGATGAACTGGAACGAGGCACAACTCGTTCTCACCGAACCAGACCTCAGACGCTGACGGTGCCTAGAAGCCTCACTAATCGCCGTCACCGACACTATAGAACGCAACACTGGAAACTACAAAATTTCAAAAACATTGGCATACATGATACTTAAGCAGCACCAACCCAACAACACAGGAGTCACATGATTTCATCGTCTACCCGTCCTCATCATAGGTAGAGGTTGTTTTGATAAGGACCTGCCTCGCATGGGCCAGTAGGCCTTCTACAGTGTTCCTCCATTCTTGTGTTCTTGTGACGTTCCTCGGGTCACGTGCGTCACATCTCGCTCTCCGCCTGTATATGTGGTGTCTTTCTGCCTCTGTATGTTAGAAGTGATCAAGGTCCCAGGACCGAAACGTTTTCTAATAAATATGTTATAGTGTTTGCTTACGTGTCTTTCTAAACCAAATACTTCTTTAAATCTCGTGTTGAGCTCCTGACATACCTCCCGGTCATTTCTTGTGAATTCCCCATCACCCTTACTCAGTCTGATTACCTGGTCCTTGACTGTTGTTTTCCTCCTGATGTGGCTGTACAACAGCTTCGGGTCAGTCTTGACTTTCGATGCTATGTCATTTTCATATTGCCGCTGAGCCTCCCTTCTTATCTGTGCATATTCGTTTCTGGCTCTTCGGCTAATCTCTTTATTTTCCTGAGTTCTCTGTCTTCTGTACCTTTTCCATTCTCTAGTACACCTAGTTTTTGCCTCCCTACACCTTTGGGTAAACCAAGGACTCGTTCTGTTCTTCCCATTATTTCTGTTTCCCTTGGGAACAAACCTATCCCCTGCCTCCTTGCATTTTGTTGCCACATAGTCCATCATTTCTTGTGCTGGTTTCCCTGTCAGTTCCCTCTCCCACTGAATGTCTTGAAGGAAGTTCCTCATGCCTGAGTAGTTCCCCCTTTTGTAGTTTGGATTTTCCCACCCTATTCCTGCTACTCTTAAAGCTATGTATGGTTCCTGCCTCCACTTCCTCACTTGCTAGGCTATTCCACTTCCTGACTACTCTATGACTGAAGAAATAGTGTGTGTGTGTGTGAGTGTGTGTGTGTGTGTGTGTGTGTGTGTGTGTGTGTGTGTGTGTGTGTGTGTGTGTGTCTGTACGTCTGTGTGTCTTTGTGTGTGTTCTCATTTATAGTAGCAGGGGTCCACTTATAGCTCCTGGCCCCGCCTCTTCACTGGTCGCTACTAGTCCACTCTCTCCCTGTTCCATGAGCTTTGTCATTCTTCTAAAAGCCTATGTATGGCACCTGCTTCCACTACCTCACTTTCCAGACTACTCCACTTCCTGACAACTCTGACTGAAGACATACTTCCTAATATTCCTGTGATTCATCTGAGTCTTCAACTTCCAATTATGACCACTTGTTGCTGTGTCCCATCTCTGGAACATCCTGTCTCTGTCCACCTTTGTTGATTCCTCTCAGTATTTTATATATCGTTATCATGTTCCCTCTGTTCCTCCTGTCCTCCAGTGTCATCTGGTAGAGTTCCGTTAACCTCTCCTCGTAGGACATGCCCGTAGCTCCTGGACTAGCCTTGTTGCAAACCTTTGCACTTTCTCTAGTTTCCTGATGTGTTTGGCCAAGTGTGGGTTCCAAACTGGAGCTGCATACTCCAATATGGGCCTGATGTACACGGTGTACAGGGTCAGGAACGAATCCTTACTGAGAGGCCGGAATGCTAATCTTAGGTTCTTCAGTCGCCCACATGCTGGAGCAGTTATTTGGTTGATGTGCGCCTCATGAGATGAGCTCAGTATTATACACACTCCAAGATCATTTTCCTTGCTTTAAGCTTTTAATCTTTGGCCCCCTGGACTGTATTCTGTCAGCGGTCTTTTTTGCCCGTCCCCGATCTTCATAACTTTGCACTTGGTGGGGTTGAACTCCAGGAACCAGTTGCTGGACCAGGCCTGCAGCCTGTCCAGATTCCTCCGAAGTTCTGCCTTTCCTCCTCCGATTGAATTCTCATTAACTTTACGTCGAGGCCACTTACCTTTATTACCCCACATCCCCTCCCCTCACTCATCCTTTTTTCATATTTCCATCCTTACCCATCCTTGTTTCTTTCCCATCTTACCAAAGCTCTGGTTATAACTCGTAACTTAGAACTTCATGTTGTCTGCAAAACAGTTACACTTCTGAATCTATTCCTTCCTTTATGTCATTCACATATACCAGAAACAGCACCGGTTCTAGGACTGACCCCTGTGGAACCCCGATCGTCAAAGGCTCCCACTCTAACACCTCATCACGTACCACGACTCGCTGATGCCTTCCAGTCAGGTATTCTCTGATCCACTGCATGTTTTCACCATTATACCTACCTGGTCCTCCAGATTTTGCACTCTCTTGTGTGGAACTGTGTCAACAGAATTCTTACAGTCCAAGAAAACGGAATCTATCCACCCTTCTCTCTATTGTCTTACTTCTGTTACCTTGTCATAAAACTCTAGTAGGTCTGTGACACAGGATTTCTACCCTCTGAATCCGTGCTGGGTGTCGTTTATATGCTCATTCCTTTCTAGGTAGTCCACCATTTTTCTCCTGATAATCTTCTCCATGACTTTCTATACACTACATGCCTGTGACTCTGGTCTACAGTTTAATGCTGCGTGCTGTCTTTTTTTTAAAAATTGGGACTACATCTGCTGTCTTCCATACCACAGGTATCCGCCCTGTTTCGACAAATGTGTTGAAGATTGTTGTTAGTGGTACACAGAGCACCTCTTTCAGGACCCACAGAGATGTTATCCAGCCCCATCGCCTTTGAGATGCCTACTTCGCCTCCTCCTCGGTTGTATGTATCGTTTCCTGCACTTGTTTCTGTATCCCACCTCTCCGTCTTTCCATTGGAGTCCACACTGGAATCTTTTCTGTCTCCAATGTGAATACGTCTTTGAATCTCGTGTTGAGCTCCTCGTATATATTTCAAGGTCATCTCTTGAAAACTCCCCTCTTTCCTTCCTCAGCCTGATTATCTGGTCTTTGAGTGTTTTCTTTTTGATGTGACTGTACAACAGCTTAGGGTAAGACTTAGCTCTCGCTGTTATGTTATTTTGGTATTGTCCCTGGACCTCCCTTCTGAACTTTTCATTAAATCTGCTGCCTTTGGGTACAAACCTCTCCTCTACTTCCATGCATATTGTTGTCACATATTCCTTCATTTCATTTACAGCTTTCCGTGCCAGTTCTCTGTTCTAATGGACCTCGTGTAGGAAATTCCTCAGGCCTGTGTAGTCCTCTCTCTTGTATTTTGGCTTCATTCATCCTGCTCTTCCTGCCTCCCTCTCCACTTGTAGCTCTACTTTGTATTCCAAGCTCAGAACCACGTGATCACTAGCTCCGTGTGGCCTTTCATATGTGATGTCCAGTCTTCCTGATTCATCCTCTCTCTAACGTGTTGTTGCACGAGGTTTTCTACCACCTCCAGCCCACCAAGTTTCAGGGATCCCTTGTGGCTCCAGGTTTTTCAGTCGATTTCTGTGTGACTTAAGTCCCCCCACAGCCAGTAGCTTTGCCCTGCCTAGTAGCTCGGCCCTTCTTGCCACTTCGGCTAGTGTTGACCAAGTCTCTGTTACTTTCGTCACATTGTCTTGGCTTCCTGCTATTATGTGGTGGGTTATACATAACCGTAATCACCACCTTGGGACATCAAGTCTGAAGTGCTCCTATTGTGTAGTCCCTTGCTTCTCCTCTGTCCCCTCTCCAACTACTCAAAACCCCTTGGTTTTTGATAAGCAGTGCCACTCCTCTTTCCCTGTTCACTTGTTCTTTCCTCAACATCTGATATCTAGATGGAAAATGGTATTTATCATCATTCCTGAGAGCTTGGTTTCTGTGAGGGTTATGATGTCTGGTGATGTCTCTGTGATTCTTTCATGTCACTCCTACCACTTATTTGTTATAGCAGCAGTGTTGGCATATCATACCTTCATTTTCCTCTCCAACACCGTATTCTTGGGGTTTGTGGGGGAAGGGGGGTGGGGTTTCTGGCCTGGTGCTATGGGATTCTACTGCATACTGTAGAGTGGGGGTTGTTAGTGTGGAGTGTTTGACTAAGGTCCTGAGGGTGTTTCTGTGAGTGTCTGCACACTCTGCTCCACTCGAATCGGGGTGTTCTCTGACGACTCTAGCCTTGTCTCTCTTTTTCTTTCCCCTTTCGTCTCTGTATCCTCTCTCTCAGCTATTGACGTTCTGTCCTCATTCTGTCTCGGTCTAAGAGCACCCCCTGATATTTTGTTGATTCCTGTAGTTGTGGTTTCTCCTGCAGGATCCTGCCCTGCACTCTTTCAGCCCTGAAAATAAGTTTGACTGGCTGATTTCTTTCCTTCGAGTACTCCCCAGTTTCTCTGAAAATTTATTTCCTCAGACATGTCCTCCTCTCCTGTTTGATGATATTCTCAATCTCTTGTTTTTCTTTCCTCGTCTTTCTTCCCTTCTCTCTCCTAAATCCCGTGGATGAAGATTTACCTCTTCCACTGCTCCTTCCCCTGCTTTTTCATTCTGTGTCTCTGGGTCCCATTTATACATAGCCATCGCCTCCTTTATTAGTTCGTGCACCTGGTGGCCTGGTCACACTTCCGCATGGAGCCTGTCTCCTCTGCCAGCGCTCCCCTCACATATACTGCTGTCTTCGTGCCCACAGCGTGCTCCTTTCATTCCTCGACTTTTCCTGGTGACCTGTTAATGACTCATCATAAGTTATGTCTCCTTTCTTTTCCTCTTCACCTCTCATCTCCAGCTGCCATGACTCCTATGGTTGTTGGCCCTATGTCTCATTTCAGCATAATTACTTCATCTTGTAGAGGCCGTATCTTGGCTTCTGCAGCTTCAGCTCGCGACTCCCACTTCTCTGCCTCCTCTTCTCCATTCTTGCAGTAATCTCTCCTAGTTTGCTTTCCCACACTTGGTCTATCTTTTCCTATAGCTCGTCCATCCACTCCTTCCTCCCAGGCCCATGTTCCTCTTGTTCCACGAGTCTCCGACTTCCCCTCTGAGGCCTTATTTTCTATTTGTGTGTGTGTATATGCACGCGGGCGCGTGTGTGTACTCAACTAGTTACTCACCTAGTTAAGGTTGCAGGGGTCGGGTCCTAGCTCCTGGCTCCGCCTCTTCACTGGTCGCTACTAGGTCACTCTCCCTGAACCGTGAGCTTTATCATACCTCTGCTTAAAGCTATGTATGGATCCTGCCTCCACTACATTGCTTACCAAACTGTTCCACTTCCTGACTACTCTGTGGCTGAAGAAATACTTCCTAACATCCCTGTGATTCATCTGTGTCTTCAACTTCCAACTGTGTGCCCTTGTTGCTGTGTCTCGTTTCTGGAACATCCTGTGTGTGTGTGTGTGTGTGTGTGTGTGTGTGTGTGTACTCACCTAGTTGTACTCACCTAGTTGAGGTTGCGGGGGTCGAGTCCGAGCTCCTGGCCCCGCCTCTTCACTGATCGCTACTAGGTCACTCTCCCTGAGCCGTGAGTTTTATCATACCTCTGCTTAAAGCTATGTATGGATCCTGCCTCCACTACATCGCTTCCCAAACTATTCCACTTACTGACTACTCTGTGGCTGAAGAAATACTTCCTAACATCCCTGTGATTCATCTGTGTCTTCAGCTTCCAACTGTGTCCCCTTGTTACTGTGTCCAATCTCTGGAACATCCTGTCTTTGTCCACCTTGTCAATTCCTCTCAGTATTTTGTATGTCGTTATCATGTCCCCCCTATCTCTCCTGTCCTCCAGTGTCGTCAGGTTGATTTCCCTTAACCTCTCCTCGTAGGACATACCTCTTAGCTCTGGGACTAGTCTTGTTGCAAACCTTTGCACTTTCTCTAGTTTCTTCACGTGCTTGGCTAGGTGTGGGTTCCAAACTGGTGCCGCATACTCCAATATGGGCCTAACATACACGGTGTACAGGGTCCTGAATGATTCCTTATTAAGATGTCGGAATGCTGTTCTGAGGTTTGCTAGGCGCCCATATGCTGCAGCAGTTATTTGGTTGATGTGCGCTTCAGGAGATGTGCCTGGTGTTATACTCACCCCAAGATCTTTTTCCTTGAGTGAGGTTTGTAGTCTCTGACCCCCTAGACTGTACTCCGTCTGCGGCCTTCTTTGCCCTTCCCCAATCTTCATGACTTTGCACTTGGTGGGATTGAACTCCAGGAGCCAATTGCTGGACCAGGTCTGCAGCCTGTCCAGATCCCTTTGTAATTCTGCCTGGTCTTCGATCGAGTGAATTCTTCTCATCAACTTCACGTCATCTGCAAACAGGGACACCTCAGAGTCTATTCCTTCCGTCATGTCGTTCACAAATACCAGAAACAGCACTGGTCCTAGCACTGACCCCTGCGGGACCCCTCTGGTCACAGGTGCCCACTCTGACACCTCGCCACGTACCATGACTCGCTGCTGTCTTCCTGACAAGTATTCCCTGATCCATTGTAGTGCCTTCCCTGTTATCCCTGCTTGGTCCTCCAGTTTTTGCACCAATCTCTTGTGTGGAACTGTGTCAAACGCCTTCTTGCAGTCCAAGAAAATGCAATCCACCCACCCCTCTCTCTCTTGTCTTACTGCTGTCACCATGTCATAGAACTCCAGTAGGTTTGTGACACAGGATTTCCCGTCCCTGAAACCATGTTGGCTGCTGTTGATGAGATCATTCCTTTCTAGGTGTTCCACCACTCTTCTCCTGATAATCTTCTCCATGATTTTGCATACTATACATGTCAGTGACACTGGTCTGTAGTTTAATGCTTCATGTCTGTCTCCTTTTTTAAAGATTGGGACTACATTTGCTGTCTTCCATGCCTCAGGCAATCTCCCTGTTTCGATAGATGTATTGAATATTGTTGTTAGGGGTACACATAGCGCCTCTGCTCCCTCTCTCAATACCCATGGGGAGATGTTATCTGGCCCCATTGCCTTTGAGGTATCTAGCTCACTCAGAAGCCTCTTCACTTCTTCCTCGGTTGTGTGCACTGTGTCCAGCACTTGGTGGTGTGCCCCACCTCTCCGTCTTTCTGGAGTCCCTTCTGTCTCCTCTGTGAACACTTCTTTGAATCTCTTGTTGAGTTCTTCACATACTTCACGGTCATTTCTTGTTGTCTCTCCTCCTTCCTTCCTTAGCCTGATTACCTGGTCCTTGACTGTTGTTTTCCTCCTGATGTGGCTGTACAACAGTTTCGGGTCAGATTTGGCTTTCGCTGCTATGTCATTTTCATATTTTCTTTGGGCCTCCCTTCTTATCTGTGCATATTCGTTTCCGGCTCTACGACTGTTCTCCTTATTCTCCTGGGTCCTTTGCCTTCTATATTTCTTCCATTCCCTAGCACACTTGGTTTTTGCCTCCCTGCACCTTTGGGTAAACCATGGGCTCATCCTGGCTTTTTCATTAATCCTGTTACCCTTGGGTACAAACCTCTCCTCAGCCTCCTTGCATTTTGTTGCTACATATTCCATCATCTCATTAACTGGCTTCCCTGCCAGTTCTCTGTCCCACTGAACCCCGTTCAGGTAGTTCCTCATTCCTGTGTAGTCCCCTTTCTTGTAGTTTGGCTTCATTCGTCCTGGCCTTCCTGCTTCTCCCTCCACTTGTAGCTCTACTGTGTATTCGAAGCTTAAAACCACATGGTCACTGGCCCCAAGGGGTCTTTCATATGTGATGTCCTCGATATCTGCACTACTCAAGGTGAATACTAAGTCCAGCCTTGCTGGTTCATCCTCTCCTCTCTCTCTTGTAGTGTCCCTTACGTGTTGGCACATGAAGTTTTCCAGTACCACCTCCATCATCTTAGCCCTCCATGTATCTTGGCCCCTATGTGGGTCCAAGTTCTCCCAATCGATCTCCTTGTGGTTAAAGTCACCCATGATCAGGAGCTTTGCCCTGCATGCATGAGCTCTTCTGGCCACTCTAGCCAGTGTGTCAACCATCGCTCTATTGCTCTCGTCGTACTCTTGCCTTGGCCTCCTGCTGTTCTGTGGTGGGTTATACATCACTGCTATTACCACCTTGGGACCTCCAGAGTGAAGTGTTCCCACTATGTAATCACTTTCTTCTCCGCTGTCTCCTCTCTCCAGCTCATCAAAATTCCAGCGATTTTTGATCAGCAACGCCACTCCTCCACCCCCCCCCCTGTTCCCTCTGTCTTTCCTCAGGATTTGGTATCCCGTTGGAAAGATGGCATCTGTTATCATACCTGTAAGCTTGGTTTCTGTGAGAGCTATGATGTCCGGTGATGCTTCTTTGACTCTTTCATGCCACTCCTCCCACTTATTTGTTATTCCATCAGCGTTTGTGTACCATACCTTCAGTTTCCTTTCCAACACTGTGGTTTGGGGGGCCTGTGAGGGTGGGAGACCTGGTGGCATACTGTGGGATTCTATAGCTCGGTGTTGGGTGGAGGCTGTGGGTATGGATTGTAGTGTGTGTTGGGATGGTGTGATAGGTTGTATGGTTCTGAGAATAGTTGTGTGTGTGCTTGCCCTTGCTGTTCTGTTCTGCTCTGACTGACCTCTGCTGGTTCCCTCCTTGTCTCTTTTCCTAGCTCCTTTCGCTTTTTTGTCCTCTCCCTCAGCTGCTGTCGTGTGTGTGTGTGTGTGTGTGACGGGTAAAGTTGTAATTGTGGTGATGTAGTTGCAGATGTTGCTGGTTGCAGTATGGTTATAACTGTGGTTGCGATGGGAGAGACAATGGTCGTTATGACTGTAATGGTGTGGTTGTGTTGTGGATATGTGTTGTGACTGTACTGATTATAATTGTAGGTATTTGTCAGTAATGCGCACCTGTATACACCATTTAAGTGGTCTTATTTCAACAACTGGTACGTGAGTTGATGGACCACTGGTAGTAGCATTACAATCAGGTATGATATATTCTCCGTTATGACAGAGACACCATGCAGAGCGGTTGTCACGGCCATATTGAGTCCCAGTCAGAGCCTGGACCTTGATATACCGCCACTGATTTCTTCTAGATGCTTAGAAAAAGGTCTTATGGATGGATTTAGTACCGATTGTAGTGGTTGTAGGCGTGAATTTGGCTATTGTTGCAATAGAGGTGATGTGGTTATAGTTCACTTTATGGTGGTCGTGGTTGTGGGTGTGGTGATGGTTTGGGTTGTGGAAATAATGGTTGTAGTGCGGATGTAATTGTAACAACCAGCTTTATGTAATAGTCATGGTTGTAATAGTGTTAGGGTTGCGATTGTTGGTTGTATTGTGATTTTAATGGTAGTTATTCTAAGCAGCTGTAGTGGGGCTGTAATTGCCGTTGTCATGAGCGTGTCATGACCGTAGCTGTTGTGTGTAGCGATAATAGTGAAGGTAAATGATGTGAGAAATGATTATGGGTTATAGTGGTAGCGATTGTTGTGGTTGTATGTATTGGATTTGTAATGGTGACAGAGACAGAGGATACAAATAAGGGAGGAGGAGGAGAAGGAAGATTTAATCCATGGATATTATAAATAAGGCAGGATAACCAGAGAAAGTCAAGTGTAACCTATTTAGCAGAAATCTTAAAGAATTTTAACTTTTGAATGTTTACCTGTAATGTTTACTTTTATTTACCTACTTGCATTCACCTTTATTTAATAAAACTTGTGCTTTATTATCATTTGTAATAAGTCATTATATTACTTTTAAGAATGTCACTATTGTTATGACACAAACACCACTTAAGTGCTCGTTGCATTTCCTTTTTATGCTTTAAAACAAAAAAAATACAACTTAAATTATCTTTTTAATCTCCTCTTTTGTATCTTAATACATACAAAATCGTGACTTGGTTGGTCTTTGCATTTACCAGGCATAAAAACTGCGACTACATTTATAGAAAATAATATATAGAATAAAAGATAAAGATAGACTAACAACGAAGAATACGCAGTCCAAGACGAATATACAACCAAGGCTCTTTTGGGGAGCCGATACCCTGAGACCTTTCAGGTCAATCGCACTTCATTCTGTCAGACACTGCAACACAAGGGTATCTTGGTACAGACCATCAACTTCGACAACCTCTACTAGTGAGAACGGCTGGGTTTGAGAGGGACCTGCCCTCCCAAAGCAACCTACGTCTCACCTCCTGGCACTATATAAGGCCCCATTCTGTCACTTCAACATCATATTGTTTCAGACAACGGAACAATGCTCTTCTGCAGACTGAGGGACTGACCGCCTCAAAACTTTAAGGGTGATGGACTGATTACATCGTCTTCAAGTATCTTCTGCTTCTATCAACTTTTCTGTACTCGACTGAAGAAGCCTACTGTGTAGGCGAAACGTTTCGAAATAAAGATACCTAACTGTTGCATATGTGTCTTACCTAACAGGACAGGGGACCAACACACATCCTCAAAATACGCGCTAAAAATATACACATTACTCTCCCTCTACATATACCTTGTGATCTCTCTACATAAATCCTGTAATATATATCAAGTACATAAATCATGCGATGTCTATTTGTAAACTCGAACTAACTTCATTTTTCTTAAACACTTTAATTTTAATATTTCCTTATGTCTTAAGTTAAATCTTATAACAAGAGTCTAGAATGATTGCATAATTATTTCAACACACAAATCTGTGAATATGTAAATACATGGATTGAAGATGAATAAGATACATGTGCAAGAATTTGGACTCTTGATTCTGGAGACGTTTGGCCAACCATTGCTCTTATCAACTCAGTACAGAAATTCCCACTGCACACGGTACAAGACATGATGAAGTTGTTTAGGGTCATTAGTTCCTCATATGAATCAGGCAAAGACGGAGTTAGACATGAAGAATAAGTTTGAGGAGATTAGTTCCTCAGCCTAGATAGGAGGTGTTTCAACTAACAGTCTAAAAAATGATACATGGAGATGTGAATCCTTTAATGTTAGGTTAATGAGGTTTCAAGCCTATCGTCCGTAGGAGGGTCAATAAGGTTCCTTGTGAAGGCTTACTCAGCCCTGTAACAACTTCAGACAGTATTACTCAGGCTGGCTCCTCCTCAGGAAAATTAATGAATAGAAAAAGAAATAATAATTCACAAAGATAAACACTTTATTATTTATTAAATCAAACATAAAACAATAAAACATGAAAGGTATATCCTATTTGAAAGAAAAATGAAAAATGAAATGAATAAAATAACATTTGAACTCAACGCTAATATCTACAGGGGTGTCTGGTGTTGGTGACACTGTTGTTGAAAGCGTAGTCGTTGCTGATGATGGGGGGGATCTCGCAGGTGTTGGTGACCACCACTGGCTAGTTCTTCACAGAGAATCGCCGTGATTATTATCCCGATGACAGGAAAGCAGGTTCTTTACCGCTGCAATGATGTGGGGTTACGTCCTGCAATTTCATACAGGTGCACAGGTACTTAAATCCAAAATGGGACGTCTCCAGGACGTTAGTCCGTCTCCTGTTCTGCTCGTTGATTGACAGGTGACCCTCACTGTCATCCAAGAGTAGTGTTGGGAGCTGTGAGTCGAGTGATTTACTGTTTGAACAGAGCCCCACACGTCACCTTTCGGGGGGGGCGGAAGAGGGAGGGGAAGGGATAGCGGGAGCTAGACTGACCCTACCTTAACAAGCAGCCGGCAGTCAAACTATCACTTTCAGGGAGGGGTACAAAAGGCGGGAAAAACGGGAGCTTGACTTACCCTACCTTAACTAGTAGTCGGTAACGAAACTATCGTTACTATATCTCTACTCCTATATATTGAACTTTTCCCTCACACTCCCCCATACCATGACTTATAGTCAAGGAGTATAAGAAGAATAGGCGAAAAAAAAGTTCTAACATGTGGAAGTCACGTAAGGCAACAAATCTTCTACTGACTGTCACGACTTAACCAGTCAGAGAAATAATTGGATGAACCATTGATATACACAATATGGAACTTAAAAGCCTGGAATGCCAATGTCCACCTCAAGAGGCGACTGTTGGTTCCCTTAAAAGTTTCTAGGTATATCAAAGGTTTGTGGTCCGTTTCTAAAATGAATTCTTTTCCCAGCAAATAAAATTTAAGTTTGGAGATACCCCACACAAGGGCTAAACATTCCTTTTCTATTGTGGAGTATCTTGTTTCTGCGGGAAGGAGTTTCTGGCTTAGGAAGCATATAGGGAAGGGAGTACCATCATGGTATTGTAGTAACACCGCACCTAAGCCAGTATTGGAGGCATCAGTTCTCAAACAAAATGTTTTATTAATATCTGGAATCTTAAGTATAGGGTCTTTCGAAAAGATACTTTTAATCTCATTAAACTTTTCCCGAGCTACGTCAGAAAGTTCAAGAGGTTCCTTCACAGACTTTTTAAGGAAGTCTGATAAGATGCCTGTAAGATCAGTAAGGTTCGGGATAAACCGTGCATAAAAATTTACAGAACCAAGAAACAAGGGCATAGGCTCAGCATCCCACCGAGTTATAGCATTGAGGCCTCTGAAGTCAATAGCAAGTCTATATGAATTATCCTCCTTCTTAACCATGACTACTGGTCAACAATATGATGATACTGAAGGTTCAATGATCTTTAGTTTTAATAATTTGTCTACCTCTCGGTCAAATGCATCCCTAAGGTGAACTGGAACTGGGTATAATTTTCGTTTGATAGGATTGTCCGTCACTAAGTCAATCTTATGGACTACCATGGAGGTAACACCTGGAATATCAGTAAAGACGTCTGAAAAGTTACTCACACATTGAAGTAGTTCATGTCTCTTATGGTCATTCAAAGATTCATTAATATTATTGTTGGTTGCCTCCGAGTGGTCAAGAGTCACCAAGTCATGTAGTTCTTTATCATAGTCTAAGTTAGAGGTGTCAATTACGCACACTTTACATTCTTCAGTTGTCTTATCAAGTTCGTGTGGAAAAACTAAGTCAAAGTTATTAAGGCAGTTAACCGAATTTCTTCGGTAATATTTCTTAAGGATGTTGATATGATAAAGCTTAGATTTCCCCTTGACTTCTATGAGGTAGTCAACTTTCCCACAAATTTTTAATACTTTATATGGACCTTTCCATGCTACTAATTATTTATTTGACTTGATAGGCAAAAGTACAAGAACTTCATCTCCTACTTTAAAACTTCTCCTCTGACTTTTGGAATCAAAATAGGTTTTGTACTGGTCCATTGAAAAGCATAGGTTTTTCGAAATTATGTCAGAGGTCTCCTCAAGTTTGGATCTAAGGTCAAGGAGAAACTGGTAAGAAGACTGAACGTCAGCATTTACGTCCTCATTAGTCCATAAGTCATGAAGGATGGACAGTGGACCTCTGGCCTGTCTACCATAGAGAAGTTCAAAAGGTGAAAACCCCAAAGAGTCACTGGGAACTTCCCTCATGGCAAACAAAGCACAGGGTAGGTAACGATGCCACTCCTTAGGTTTAAGGGAGCAAAGTTTCCTTAAAATGGACTTGAGAATCGAATGCTGGCGCTCAATCCTCCCATTACAGCTGGGATGATAGGGGGTGATGAAGAGAGGCTTCACTCCCAGAAGTTGGTATAGATGTTGCATTAAGTCAGATGTGAATTGTGTCCCACGGTCAGACAAAATTTCTCTAGGGATGCCCACTCTGGAGAAGATGGACAAAAGGGCTTCAGCCACCTCTGTAGTAGTTATGGTCTTTAAGGGAACGGCTTCAGGGAAACTCGAAGCATAATCAACTAATGTTAATATATATCTATGTCCCCCAGATGAAAGTGGAGATAAAGGACCAACGATGTCAATAGCTACTCTTTCAAACGGTACCGTAAAGATTGGCATTTTGACCATAGGTACTCGCCTGGTACCTCGGGAGGATGACAGTTGGCAAACTTTACACGATCTACAATAGGTAGTGATATCTGAGGACATTTTTGGCCAAAAATAGGTTTCCCTAATTTTATGTAAGGTTTTACGATGCGAGAAATGTCCGGCCACTGGCAGGTCATGAGCCATTTTAAGAACAGTCTCTCTGCATTGACTTGGAACTACTAAGATGGAATAGTCTATCTCATCTGAATTTAATTTGAATACTGACTTGTACAAGATACCTTTTATATATTCAAATTTATATGAAAAGTTTTTCCTTTGGATAACTTGATTTTGTTTAGCGGTATTATGGCAATTCTGATGAGAAGGGCAATTACGTTGTAAATTGACAAAGGAATCCTTCGATATATCTAAAGGCTTAAAGTCAGGGAAAATCAAAGGATGGACAGTAGGAGAAGCCTGGGCTTTGGTCTGAGCCCTAGTCAAGACATTTATGGTATCGGAGGTGATATCTTCACTTTCATTTAACAAGTGAACCGGTGATCCTACTTCCTCGCTTTCGAGAGAAGCATCACTGGTTTTTAATCCCACATGAATCTCACGAGACATTGTCTCATCTGAACTTTCGAGGGGCTTCTCCGACTCTACAGGAAGAGGATCTGAAACACTTATATCCATCTTTGATGATGAAAGGTCAACCTCAGAAGGAAGAATGGCACCTTTTACATTACCTATTAGTACGGAGCAAGAAGTGATGGGAGCTAGTACGGCTTCAGACCAACCTGTGAACCATTTAGACCTAATGTAACAACGGATGGTAGGAAAAGTGTCTGTACGGCCCAAGTAGTCTGAAAGTATAGCAGAGGAATGAGTTTCTTTAAGATTAGGGAACAGCTTATCAGAAATTACTATACATGTGCATCCAGTGTCTCGTAAAATGGTAGATACATTAAGTCCATTAACTGTTCCTGAACAGAAGGGTGCTTGGTCATTACAGTCTTTAAAACATCTTCCAACTTTTTGGACCTTCTTAGGGCAATCTGAACGTTTATGTCCCTTAACACCACACAAATGACAAACAGGAATAAAAGAAGTCATTTTACTTTCCACTAGAGGCTTTGATTTCTTAAGGTTTGATGAACCCTTGCCCTTAGGGTTTGATCCCTTTAGGTTTTTATAGGAATTGTGAGCCTCAGCATACAGGTCAGCAGCCTTAGCAACTTCCTCAGCTTTAATCAGGTTATGTTCTCTGATGAATGTTCGTATCTGGTGGGGAAGAGCTGTCAGGAACTGGTCAGCAACCATGAAGTCTCTAAGAGATTCATAACTGTGATCAACTCCTGAACTCTCTATCCAAAAGTCGAACAAACGAAAGAGTGTTACCTGTAACTGCTGAAAGTTCTGGCCAGGCTGTAAGGTGGCATACCTGAAATCTTTCCTGTAAGAATTTGTGGTTTTTTGATATGCTTTAAGGATCGCCTTCTTCAGTAGGTTATAATTACATATAATATCCTGCGACAAAGTTGCATAGATATTCAAAGCGGTACCAGAAAATAACATTCCTAACCTAGTAGCCCAGGTGTCAGGCCATTCACAGAGGGTAGCGATATTTTCAAACCTGATAATGTAAGAAGTTATGTCTTCCCCCTCTGTGAAGGGAGGTAAATTAGGTGTTGGAATATGTGCACTAGCTGCACGTTGTTCCATTACTCCTTTATCTAACTGCTGTTGTGAGAAAGTTAACTTCTTATTCTCTAATTCAAGGCGAGTTTGTTCGAGCTCGCGATCTTTTTCTCTCTCCCTTAACTCATATTCTCTGTCCTTTGCTCTTCCCTCAAGTTCCCTTAATTTAACCTGTTCTTTACGTATCTTAGCTTGTTCCTCACATACTCTTGCTCTCTCCTCACGATCAAGTCTATCACGCTCCTTTTTGTCTTCTCTTTCGATTCTCTCTCTCTCCTTTTTCTCTTCTCTTTCGATTCTCTCTCTCTCACTTTCAAGTCTTTCCTGGATCTTAGCACTAATGAAAGATTCTAAATTTTTCCCTGTTATTCCTAACTTACTTCCAGCATTCATCCAAAACTGGTATTCATCCATACTTGCAAGAATAACTTAAACTATCAGGGGAAATGAAACGGGTATTAAAGAAAACGGAGGGTTCAATTCCTGCTCCGCTCAAACTGTAAATAAACCAGAGGGCTCGATCCCTGCTTTAATTAAACAATATGTATTAATGAAAACGAAGGGTTCTATGCCGGCTCTGAGCAAACAGTAAGTAGAATGGGATCACTTGACCATCCAATCTTCTCACCAACAAATCAAGAGTGTCCTATGACAGTTCCCTTGATATAATAAAGAGCTCAATGAAACAAGTTGTCACTGGAAAATCTCGGGTCCCTAGAGTCTAATCCTCCAAGATGTTTCAAGCTCACATGAATGGTGGCAGAGTTAACTATTATATCCTGCCTGACTTGACTTACAATAAATTGAGACTATAACAATCACCAAATCTTTTAAATACCTGTACCGTAGTCCTACCATAGAGAATGATTACTCATGGCTGGTGGTAACCGTCTGTGGTATGCGGCGTTGAAGTTCCAATGGTAGATTCGAGATGGAGTTGAATCTTGATTCAGTAGAGTTGATCCTGGCAAGGTCGCCACTTGTGAAGGCTTACTCAGCCCTGTAACAACTTCAGACAGTATTACTCAGGCTGGCTCCTCCTCAGGAAAATTAATGAATAGAAAAAGAAATAATAATTCACAAAGATAAACACTTTATTATTTATTAAATCAAACATAAAACAATAAAACATAAAAGGTATATCCTATTTGAAAGAAAAATGAAAAATTAAATGAATAAAATAACATTTGAACTCAACGCTAATATCTGCAGGGGTGTCTGGTGTTGGTGACACTGTTGTTAAAATCGTAGCCGTTGCTGATGATGGGGTGGGGGGGGTCGCAGGTGTTGGTGACCATCCACTGGCTAGTTCTTCACAGTATACCAGTGAGTAATCTCTCCCGATGACAGGAAAGCAGGTTCTTTACCACTGCAATGCTGTGGAGTTACGTCCTGCAATTTCATACAGGTGCACAGGTAGTTCAATACCAAAATGGAGAAGTCTCTGAATGTTAGTCCTTCTCCTGTTCTGCTCGTTGATTGACAGGTGACCCTCACTGTCATCCAAGAGTAGAGTTGGGAGCTGTGAGTCGAGTGATTTACTGTTTGACCAGAGCCCCACACATCACCTTTCGGAGGGGGAGAGGGAGGGGAAGGGATAGTGGGAGCTAGACTGACCCTACGTTAACAAGCAGCCGGCAATCAAACTATCACTTTACAAACAGGAAGTAGAATGAAATTAGCTCAGAGGCCTCCACACCACCGTATGTCCTTCGATGGTGGATACAACATCTAGGTTGGCTGGATGCACCATTGTTAAGGATTGTGTGGTCTAGTGGTCTACAGCGCCATGCGTTTTCTCTCACCATGAGGTGGGTCAAAACAGCATGGGTTTGGCTCCTTGGCTAGTGTATTGTGTTATATATACATACATACATATACATATATATATATATATATATATATATATATATATATATATATATATATATATATATATATATATATATATATATATATATATATATATATACATATATATATATATATATATATATATATATATATATATATATATATATATATATATATATATATATATATATATATAAGTAGTACTGGTTTCTTCTGTATGGCTTCCTCCTCTCAGTGGCTTCCTCCTCTCAGCGGTCTCCTCCTCTCAGCGGTCTCCCACGGTATGGTCTCCACGGAATGGTCTCTTCTGAGTGGCTCCCTTTTCACACCTATATGCTAATGACCTTTTTCACACCTATATGCTAATGACCTTAACCTCGCCCTCGAGACCACCTCACCCTCAACCCCCCACCCGCGCCCCCTGCGCCCCCCGCGCCCTCACCCGCGCCCCCCGCGCCCCCACCCGTGCCCCCCACCCGCGCCCCCCGCCCGTCGTGCCGACCCAGCCGCCCACCGTGCCCCCGCGCCCCCACGACCCCCCACCCGCGCCCCGCGCCCCTCGCGCCCGCCCCTCGCGCCCGCCCGTGCCCCTCGCGCCCTGCCGTCGAGCCCGACCACGCCTTCTGCTGTGCCTTCTGCAGCGTCGTCCGGATCGCCCCCGCGCCCCGATTTTTTTTTCCGATTTTTTTCGAATTTTTTTGAATTTCATTTTATTGTGCTCTCCACTTCCTCGAATCAAGTTTTTGGATTCCCCCTCCCACTTTCACCCCCACCCCAAATTTTTTCGAATTTTTTTTTCTCGATAATACAAAGACTCCAATTCCTCGGATCAAATTTTTGAGGTTCCCCCCTCCCACTTTCACCCCCATCCCAATTTCATTTTCTTATGATCTCCTTGGATCAAGTTTTTTCTCGATAATACCAAGTCTCCATCTCCTCGGATCAAGTTTTCTCGATAATACAAAGACTCCAATTCCTCGGATCAAGTTTTTCTCGAAATCAAAGTCTCCATCTCCTCGGATCAAGTTTTTGGATTCCCCCCTCTGGGGGTAAGCATTCAAATAAACTCCCACTTGCATCCCATTTTTTTTCTCGATAATACAAAGACTCCAATTCCTCGGATCAAATTTTTGAGGTTCCCCCCTCCCACTTTCACCCCCATCCCAATTTAATTTTCTTATGATCTCCTTGGATCAAGTTTTTTCTCGATAATACCAAGTCTCCATCTCCTCGGATCAAGTTTTCTCGTTAATACAAAGACCCCAATTCCTCGGATCAAAATTTTTTGGTTTCCCCCCCTCTGGGGGTAAGCATTCAAATGAACTCCCTCTTGCATCCCATTTTTTTTCTCGATAATACAAAGACTCCAATTCCTCGGATCAAGGTTTTCTCGAAATCAAAGTCTCCATCTCCTTGGATCAAGTTTTTTGGATTCGCCCCTCTGGGTATAAGCTTTCAAAATGGACTCCCACTTCAACCCCAATTTTTTTCTCGATAATACAAAGACTCTACTTCCTTGGATCAAGGTTTTCTCGATAATACCAAGACTCCATCTCCTTGGATCAAGTTTTTGGATTCCCCCCTCTGGGGGTAAGCATTCAAATGAACTCCACCTATGAGGCATGGTGCTCTCTCTTACTACAGGTCTAAACAAATGTGACGTCACACCACCTGTGTTTATTCGGCGGTCAGTGACGTCACGTGATGACCTCACACATACAGGCTAAATCTTGTCGACTTCCCCCTTTGTTAGTGACGTCACGTGATGACCCCGCACACAGGCTGAATCTTGTCGACTTCCCCCCTACACATTTCATATACAACATAGGGAAAACATTTTCACTCTTAACCCAGGATAACCCAAATGATTTCAAAATTCAGGATAACACTAATACACAATATTTTCATTATTTATTTATTATACAACCACTACATTTTTCTGGTAATACAACATGGGAATCACTCTATTCTCCTACGTTTAGATGGTGGAATATCAGGGTGTCCATAAGCCAAGGATTCATTAGTATTCAAATAATACCTTTTATCATCAAAGGCTGACAAACCTCTCTTGTTAATTCTTACTGTACATATTTCACCTTTTACGTTACTTATAGACTTACACGGGAATAATTCTCTATCTACATTTGTTAAAACATTCTTATATCTTGCATGAGTTAATAATGGCTTAAAATGTGGCAGGATACCCTTGGCTCTGCTGACAGTAGTTGATCTTCCAGCAATCTTGACAGAATACATTTTAGCTTTCAGGGCTATCAACTCACTAATATGATTATCACACATTTCAGATTTCAATAACCCCAGCTCATCTTTTCTACTATCATCATATAAGGGATGCTCAGGACTGAAATTTGAAAAATCCATATATCCTAACAAAGGTTCACTTTTTAACTCGGTGTACAAATCTTTACATTTTAAGCTAAAAATATACGAGTCAGTATCGGTATAAAGAAGTCTTACATCATCACCATAATGTTGTTTTAAAACTTTATACCAAAAATGATACAATTTCTTTTTAGCAATCTCAAGAATTTGAAAACCGAGATAAAGTGGTTGTTTAACTTCTAATTTCTCTTTGTTGAATGTACAAATCACTCTGTCTTGATTCAAATGTGTGATATTTTTTAAGAAAGGATCTTTACTCGCTCTAACAAATGCTTTCTCATTATTGATATATCTATAATATTCAGCATACTTTGTAATATTCAACAATGATTTCCCATATATGGCGTTATTAGTTAATTTGAAAGCTTTTGACTTGATAGGACATTGTGTGGCTGTTCTCTGTGCAATATTAGTTGTTATGAAAGGTTCTAAAAATTTTGACTGAGTATATTCATATATGGTATGAACCTTTTCCACCTCTAACCCAAGTTCCAGTAATAACTGTAACAAATCTAGACTGATCAAATAATTTTTTTGAGGTAAATGACTGGCCACTAATTTCGCATTAGATTTGGGGATCTTTCTAGCTTCATTTTTCAATATAGATTCACAATAAGGAGATAACATCTCCTCTGATATATTCATGTGTCATATTATCAAAGGAAGTTCATCAGTACGTCTAGCTACCTCAGGGGACATGGGCTTGGTATCACATTCTATCCAATATCCCTTTTGACCTTCACAGGAAACATTACTTAATCCCACATCGAGGATAGCATTCTTCTCGTCATTCGATAATTTTCTGATTCCATTCTGTGGAAGAGCTTCAACCATCGCACTAGCATACAAAGAATTAAAATCTAGATATAAAATATGAGTGCCCATTCCACTCTCAACATCAAAATTAGGGTTAATTAAGGGATTATCTGCTTTAGAATACTGATTAATTGCGCACGTAAACCCTCCTCTGAGATTCATTTTAATCAAGTTATATAACTCATGGGAATATATCATATCTAATTTCACATTAGTTTTCAAGAGGAATGTATCTCAACTGTATGAAGGTAAACTTATATAATTACTAACATCTAGCTTATAAATATCTTTGAGTGTTTTACGCCACTCCATGAAGACATCGGCTAACAATCCAACATCTGTCTTGAGATATAACATCAAGTAATCTCCTAAAGTCTTACATTTACCCAACTCAAACACTTTCAATGCATGATCATAATCCTCCTGGCTAATAGCACTATTTCTCAAAGAATTAAAAAAAATGTTCTTTACTCGGTAATTTTGTTTCATCGAGTTTCTTTAAACTATCAATATAATCATAGCACAAAACTTGTTTTTCTTTACATAATAAAGGTAACACATCCTGAGGCACATCTTTCAGAATAGTCTCTGTATATTTCAGTGATTTACCTGCCTTGATATGTTGTTCTGCTAAAGTGGAAAGAGATCCATTCAATAAAGACAGAGAATCTTGAAACCTAACCTTACCTATGTCTACTTTCAAGAATTTGAACCCTTGTTTCGAATGAAGTTTAATTTTATATTTATCAACCTGCAATTCCTTTAAAATTATTTCTAAATCATACGACATGTTATGACAAAAAAGTAATAATTTCTCACTCTTATCTTTACACTGCAAATTACAACGACCACAATATGCACCAATATAATTATTGAAATTTAAAGTGTGGTCATGATGTTTATGTTTGTCTTGGGCATTTTTGAAGGTGTTACCACATAATTCACAAGTGATCTGAGAATCATGTCTGGTCTTATCCTCCTCTGTCATTTGGATTACATGATACTGTCTTCTAAACTTTATTTTAGTCCATTCACCACTAACATTTAAAATGAAATGATTAACAGCATCCTCCCCCTTATAACTCTTTATACACACTATTTCTCCTTTGCGATCAAATATAATATAACAATAGGCAATGGCTTTATGACGAGACTCAATTTTACCTGCTGGGAGAGTGGTGTCTAATGCACATTCGAAATCAAATACACCGATATATTCGCTGGAATGTGTATGACTAAAATTTTAAAGTGTACTGTTGTTCCTTCCGGGGGGAATACGAGAACCTGATTGGTTTTACATCCATCTTCGTGGATATTTAACTCTTCCTGTGTATTCAACGTCATCAAACAACTATGACAGTGCTTCTTTACACCTTTTTCTGTCATTATCGTTCTAACATAGACGTCAAAATCTCTGATTAAAACCAAATGACTTTCATTCAACAATAACGCACACATAATGTCCTTATATTTCTTATTCCCCTTACGACACATAGCCACAAATGTCCTATCTTGATCCTTTCTTAATTGATAAACATATAATGACACTTTATTTTCCTTCTCTAATATACCTAACTTATCACGTGTAATGGGAAAATCATCTACAGAAGATTTTGCATGATTAAGACATCCTTTCTTAGTATTAACTGCTTTGCGAATTTTTTCCATGACATATTCTTTTTATGACATTGATAGGCAGCAAAAGCACGCAGTACACACAACCCGTCATTAATCACTGGATTAAATACATATTGGCTCCCTCGCAGTTTCTTGGGATATACACACAGCCAGCCAGCAGGTGCCTCCCTCCACACACAGCCAGCCAGCAGGTGCCTCCCTCCTCACAGCCAGTAGGTGCCTCCCTCCACACACAGCCAGCCAGCAGGTGCCTCCCTCCTCACAGCCAGTAGGTGCCTCCCTCCACACAGCCAGTAGGTGCCTCCCTCCACACAGCCAGTAGGTGCCTCCCTCCACACAGCCAGTAGGTGCCTCCCTCCACACAGCCAGTAGGTGCCTCCCTCCACACAGCCAGTAGGTGCCTCCCTCCACACAGCCAGTAGGTGCCTCCCTCCACACAGCCAGTAGGTGCCTCCCTCCACACAGCCAGTAGGTGCCTCCCTCCACACAGCCAGTAGGTGCCTCCCTCCACACAGCCAGTAGGTGCCTCCCTCCACACAGCCAGTAGGTGCCTCCCTCCACACAGCCAGTAGGAACCTCCCTCCACACAGCCACGAGGTGCCTCCCTCCACACAGCCAGAAGGTGCCTCCCTCCACACAGCCAACAGGTGCCTCCCTCCACACAGCCAGTAGGCACCTCCCTCCACACAGCCAACAGGTGCCTCCCTCCACACAGCCAACAGGTGCTTCCCTCCACACAGCCAACAGGTGCCTCCCTCCACACAGCCAACAGGTGCCTCCCTTCCACACAGCCAACAGGTGCCTCCCTCCACACAGCCAACAGGTGCCTCCCTCCACACAGCCAACAGGTGCCTCCCTTCCACACAGCCAACAGGTGCCTCCTTCCACACAGCCAACAGGTGCCTCCCTCCACACAGCCAGTAGGTGCCTCCCTCCACACAGCCAGTAGGTGCCTCCCTCCACACAGCCAGTAGGTGCCTCCCTCCACACAGCCAGTAGGAGCCTCCCTCCACACAGCCAGTAGGTGCCTCCCTACACACAGCCAGTAGGTGCCTCCCTCCACACAGCTAGTAGGTGCCTCCCTCCACACAGCCAGTAGGTGCCTCCCTCCACACAGCCAGTAGGTGCCTCCCTCCAAACAGCCAGTAGGTGCTTCCCTCCACACAGCCAGTAGGTGCCTCCCTCCACACAGCCAGTAGGTGCCTCCCTCCACACAGCCAGTATGTGCCTCCCTCCACACAGCCAACAGGTGCCTCCCTCCACACAGCCAGTAGGTGCCTCCCTCCACACAGCCAACAGGTGCCTCCCTCCACACAGCCAGTAGGTGCCTCCCTCCACACAGCCAACAGGTGCCTCCCTTCCACACAGCCAACAGGTGCCTCCCTCCACACAGCCAACAGGTGCCTCCCTCCACACAGCCAGTAGGTGCCTCCCTCCACACAGCCAGTAGGTGCCTCCCTCCACACAGCCAGTAGGTGCCTCCCTCCACACAGCCAGTAGGAGCCTCCCTCCACACAGCCAGTAGGTGCCTCCCTACACACAGCCAGTAGGTGCCTCCCTCCACACAGCTAGTAGGTGCCTCCCTCCACACAGCCAGTAGGTGCCTCCCTCCACACAGCCAGTAGGTGCCTCCCTCCAAACAGCCAGTAGGTGCTTCCCTCCACACAGCCAGTAGGTGCCTCCCTCCACACAGCCAGTAGGTGCCTCCCTCCACACAGCCAGTATGTGCCTCCCTCCACACAGCCAACAGGTGCCTCCCTCCACACAGCCAGTAGGTGCCTCCCTCCACACAGCCATTAGGTGCCTCCCTCCACACAGCCAGTAGGTGCCTCCCTCCACACAGCCAGTAGGTACCTCCCTCCACACAGCCAGTAGGTGCCTCCCTCCACACAGCCAGTACGTGCCTCCCTCCCCACAGCCAACAGGTGCCTCCCTCCACACAGACAACAGGTACCGCCCTCCCCACAGCAAACAGGTGCCTCCCTCCACACAGCCAACAGGTGCCTCCCTCCACACAGCCAACAGGTGCCTCCCTCCACACAGCCAACAGGTGCCTCCCTTCCACACAGCCAACAGGTGCCTCCCTCCACACAGCCAACAGGTGCCTCCCTCCACACAGCCAACAGGTGCCTCCCTTCCACACAGCCAACAGGTGCCTCCCTCCACACAGCCAACAGGTGCCTCCCTCCACACAGCCAGTAGGTGCCTCCCTCCACACAGCCAGTAGGTGCCTCCCTCCACACAGCCAGTAGGTGCCTCCCTCCACACAGCCAGTAGGAGCCTCCCTCCACACAGCCAGTAGGTGCCTCCCTACACACAGCCAGTAGGTGCCTCCCTCCACACAGCTAGTAGGTGCCTCCCTCCACACAGCCAGTAGGTGCCTCCCTCCACACAGCCAGTAGGTGCCTCCCTCCAAACAGCCAGTAGGTGCTTCCCTCCACACAGCCAGTAGGTGCCTCCCTCCACACAGCCAGTAGGTGCCTCCCTCCACACAGCCAGTATGTGCCTCCCTCCACACAGCCAACAGGTGCCTCCCTCCACACAGCCAGTAGGTGCCTCCCTCCACACAGCCAACAGGTGCCTCCCTCCACACAGCCAACAGGTGCCTCCCTCCACACAGCCAACAGGTGCCTCCCTTCCACACAGCCAACAGGTGCCTCCCTCCACACAGCCAACAGGTGCCTCCCTCCACACAGCCAACAGGTGCCTCCCTTCCACACAGCCAACAGGTGCCTCCCTTCCACACAGCCAACAGGTGCCTCCCTCCACACAGCCAGTAGGTGCCTCCCTCCAAACAGCCAGTAGGTGCCTCCCTACACACAGCCAGTAGGTGCCTCCCTCCACACAGCTAGTAGGTGCCTCCCTCCACACAGCCAGTAGGTGCCTCCCTCCACACAGCCAGTAGGTGCCTCCCTCCACACAGCCAGTAGGTGCCTCCCTTCACACAGCAAGTAGGTGCCTTCCTCCACACAGCCAGTAGGTGCCTCTCTCCACACAGCCAGTAGGTGCCTCCCTCCACACAGCCAACAGGTGCTTCCCTCCACACAGCCAACAGGTGCCTCCCTCCACACAGCCAACAGGTGCCTCCCTCCACACAGCCAACATGTTCCTCCCTCCACACAGCCAACAGGTGCCTCCCTCCACACAGCCAGTAGGTGCCTCCCTCCACACAACCAGTAGGTGCCTCCCTCCACACAGCCAGTAGGTGCCTCCCTCCACACAGCCAGTAGGTGCCTCCCTCCACACAGCCAGTAGGTGCCTTCCTCCACACAGCCAGTAGGTGCCTCCCTCCAAACAGCCAGTAGGTGCCTCCCTCCACACAGCCAGTAGGTGTCTCCCTCCACACAGCCAGTAGGTGCCTCCCTCCACACAGCCAGTAGGTGCCTCCCTCCACACAGCCAGTAGGTGCCTCCCTCTACACAGGCAGTAGGTGTCTCCCTCCACACAGCCAGTAGGTGCCCCCCTCCACAGATCCAGTAGGTGCCTCCCTCCACACAGCCACTAGGTGCCTCCCTCCAAACAGCCAGTAGGTGCCTCCCTCCACACAGCCAGTAGGTGTCTCCCTCCACACAGCCAGTAGGTGCCTCCCTCCACACAGCCAGTAGGTGTCTCCCTCCACACAGCCAGTAGGTGACTCCCTCCACACAGCCAGTAGGTGCCTCCCTCCATACAGCCAGTAGGTGCCTCCCTCGACACAGCCAGTAGGTGCCTCCCTCCACACAGCCAGTAGGTACCTCCCTCCACACAGCCAACAGGTGCCTCCCTCCACACAGCCAGTAGGTGCCTCCCTCCACACAGCCAACAGGTGCCTCCCTCCACACAGCCAACAGGTGCCTCCCTCCACACAGCCAACAGGTGCCTCCCTTCCACACAGCCAACAGGTGCCTCCCTCCACACAGCCAACAGGTGCCTCCCTCCACACAGCCAGTAGGTGCCTCCCTCCACACAGCCAGTAGGTGCCTCCCTCCACACAGCCAGTAGGTGCCTCCCTCCACACAGCCAGTAGGAGCCTCCCTCCACACAGCCAGTAGGTGCCTCCCTACACACAGCCAGTAGGTGCCTCCCTCCACACAGCTAGTAGGTGCCTCCCTCCACACAGCCAGTAGGTGCCTCCCTCCACACAGCCAGTAGGTGCCTCCCTCCAAACAGCCAGTAGGTGCTTCCCTCCACACAGCCAGTAGGTGCCTCCCTCCACACAGCCAGTAGGTGCCTCCCTCCACACAGCCAGAATGTGCCTCCCTCCACACAGCCAACAGGTGCCTCCCTCCACACAGCCAGTAGGTGCCTCCCTCCACACAGCCATTAGGTGCCTCCCTCCACACAGCCAGTAGGTGCCTCCCTCCACACAGCCAGTAGGTACCTCCCTCCACACAGCCAGTAGGTGCCTCCCTCCACACAGCCAGTATGTGCCTCCCTCCACACAGCCAACAGGTGCCTCCCTCCACACAGCCAGTAGGTACCTCCCTCCACACAGCCAACAGGTGCCTCCCTCCACACAGCCAACAGGTGCCTCCCTCCACACAGCCAACAGGTGCCTCCCTCCACACAGCCAACAGGTGCCTCCCTTCCACACAGCCAACAGGTGCCTCCCTCCACACAGCCAACAGGTGCCTCCCTCCACACAGCCAACAGGTGCCTCCCTTCCACACAGCCAACAGGTGCCTCCCTCCACACAGCCAACAGGTGCCTCCCTCCACACAGCCAGTAGGTGCCTCCCTCCACACAGCCAGTAGGTGCCTCCCTCCACACAGCCAGTAGGTGCCTCCCTCCACACAGCCAGTAGGAGCCTCCCTCCACACAGCCAGTAGGTGCCTCCCTACACACAGCCAGTAGGTGCCTCCCTCCACACAGCTAGTAGGTGCCTCCCTCCACACAGCCAGTAGGTGCCTCCCTCCACACAGCCAGTAGGTGCCTCCCTCCAAACAGCCAGTAGGTGCTTCCCTCCACACAGCCAGTAGGTGCCTCCCTCCACACAGCCAGTAGGTGCCTCCCTCCACACAGCCAGTATGTGCCTCCCTCCACACAGCCAACAGGTGCCTCCCTCCACACAGCCAGTAGGTGCCTCCCTCCACACAGCCAACAGGTGCCTCCCTCCACACAGCCAACAGGTGCCTCCCTCCACACAGCCAACAGGTGCCTCCCTTCCACACAGCCAACAGGTGCCTCCCTCCACACAGCCAACAGGTGCCTCCCTCCACACAGCCAACAGGTGCCTCCCTTCCACACAGCCAACAGGTGCCTCCCTTCCACACAGCCAACAGGTGCCTCCCTCCACACAGCCAGTAGGTGCCTCCCTCCAAACAGCCAGTAGGTGCCTCCCTACACACAGCCAGTAGGTGCCTCCCTCCACACAGCTAGTAGGTGCCTCCCTCCACACAGCCAGTAGGTGCCTCCCTCCACACAGCCAGTAGGTGCCTCCCTCCACACAGCCAGTAGGTGCCTCCCTTCACACAGCAAGTAGGTGCCTTCCTCCACACAGCCAGTAGGTGCCTCTCTCCACACAGCCAGTAGGTGCCTCCCTCCACACAGCCAACAGGTGCTTCCCTCCACACAGCCAACAGGTGCCTCCCTCCACACAGCCAACAGGTGCCTCCCTCCACACAGCCAACATGTTCCTCCCTCCACACAGCCAACAGGTGCCTCCCTCCACACAGCCAGTAGGTGCCTCCCTCCACACAACCAGTAGGTGCCTCCCTCCACACAGCCAGTAGGTGCCTCCCTCCACACAGCCAGTAGGTGCCTCCCTCCACACAGCCAGTAGGTGCCTCCCTCCACACAGCCAGTAGGTGCCTCCCTCCAAACAGCCAGTAGGTGCCTCCCTCCACACAGCCAGTAGGTGTCTCCCTCCACACAGCCAGTAGGTGCCTCCCTCCACACAGCCAGTAGGTGCCTCCCTCCACACAGCCAGTAGGTGCCTCCCTCTACACAGGCAGTAGGTGTCTCCCTCCACACAGCCAGTAGGTGCCCCCCTCCACAGATCCAGTAGGTGCCTCCCTCCACACAGCCACTAGGTGCCTCCCTCCAAACAGCCAGTAGGTGCCTCCCTCCACACAGCCAGTAGGTGTCTCCCTCCACACAGCCAGTAGGTGCCTCCCTCCACACAGCCAGTAGGTGTCTCCCTCCACACAGCCAGTAGGTGACTCCCTCCACACAGCCAGTAGGTGCCTCCCTCCATACAGCCAGTAGGTGCCTCCCTCGACACAGCCAGTAGGTGCCTCCCTCCACACAGCCAGTAGGTACCTCCCTCCACACAGCCAGTAGGTGCCTCCCTCCACACAGCCAGTAGGTGCCTCCCTCCACACAGCCAGTAGGTGCCTCCCTCCACACAGCCAGTAGGTGCCTCCCTCCACACAGCCAGTAGGTGCCTCCCTCCACACAGCCAGTAGGTGCCTCCCTCCACACAGCCAGTAGGTGCCTCCCTCCACACAGCCAGTAGGTGCCTCCCTACACACAGCCAGTAGGTGCCTCCCTCCACACAGCCAGTAGGTGCCTCCCTCCACACAGCCAGTAGGTGCCTCCCTCCACACAGCCAGTAGGTGCCTCCCTACACACAGCCAGTAGGTGCCTCCCTCCACACAGCCAGTAGGTGCCTCCCTCCACACAGCCAGTAGGTGCCTCCCTCCACACAGCCAGTAGGTGCCTCCCTCCACACAGCCAGTAGGTGCCTCCCTCCACACAGCCAGTAGGTGCCTCCCTCCACACAGCCAGTAGGTGCCTCCCTCCACACAGCCAGTAGGTGCCTCCCTCCACACAGGCAGTAGGTGCCTCCCTCCACACAGGCAGTAGGTGCCTCCCTCCACATAGTCAGCTAATCAATACCTCATTTTCCTGACATATAAAAAGAGAATGAAGAAAAATTTTACGTGGACGGGCGACCCTTAAACAGTGATTACCTGACTGTTTTTCCAGTGCCAGCGGCGAGTCCCGTTTTCTGTTCGCTCGTCCGAACTAATCACCTTCAAATATCATTTATTAGCTATATTCTACGTTTTAATTGGTTGCTTTAATATATAAACGGTTTAGTAAACCGACAGGAAAATAAACGAGGGTTGTGCAGCCACTTGGTTATCTTTATTGTGGTTGTAACCATAATTTTTAAAGGAGTGGACTAGGAAGCCAGCTGAAGGCCTCGGTCAGAGGTCATTAAGTCCCGTTTCATGACAATTTTTATTAAACTTATCGCCAATTAGTGACTTTTATTAATTCAGAGAAAGATGTAGAAAATATCTCTACGCTGAGGGAGTGATAACCTCAAGTTCCGTCTTCACATATCCCATTTTCCTCTGTTTTGGACTGATGAAGCCCACTAGTTAGTGAAACGTTTCACAAGTTAATTGGTTAATTTCAGTTTATAGACATTTTAATTTAACCAAATCAAAACTGGCGTAAATAAAGTCAGTCTACAAAACAGGAAGATGATGGGGAGCTTCTGTAATGAATCCATTGACGAAGTTGTCACTGACATACTGAATATTTATACGGTAGTAATTCCGTGCCCCCCGCCCGTCGCGCCGACCCAGCCGCCCACCGTGCCCCCGCGCCCCCACGACCCCCCACCCGCGCCCCGCGCCCCTCGCGCCCGCCCCTCGCGCCCGCCCGTGCCCCTCGCGCCCTGCCGTCGAGCCCGACCACGCCTTCTGCTGTGCCTTCTGCAGCGTCGTCCGGATCGCCCCCGCGCCCCGATTTTTTTTTCCGATTTTTTTCGAATTTTTTTGAATTTCATTTTATTGTGCTCTCCACTTCCTCGAATCAAGTTTTTGGATTCCCCCTCCCACTTTCACCCCCATCCCAAATTTTTTCGAATTTTTTTTTCTCGATAATACAAAGACTCCAATTCCTCGGATCAAATTTTTGAGGTTCCCCCCTCCCACTTTCACCCCCATCCCAATTTCATTTTCTTATGATCTCCTTGGATCAAGTTTTTTCTCGATAATACCAAGTCTCCATCTCCTCGGATCAAGTTTTCTCGATAATACAAAGACTCCAATTCCTCGGATCAAGTTTTTCTCGAAATCAAAGTCTCCATCTCCTCGGATCAAGTTTTTGGATTCCCCCCTCTGGGGGTAAGCATTCAAATAAACTCCCACTTGCATCCCATTTTTTTTCTCGATAATACAAAGACTCCAATTCCTCGGATCAAATTTTTGAGGTTCCCCCCTCCCACTTTCACCCCCATCCCAATTTAATTTTCTTATGATCTCCTTGGATCAAGTTTTTTCTCGATAATACCAAGTCTCCATCTCCTCGGATCAAGTTTTCTCGTTAATACAAAGACCCCAATTCCTCGGATCAAAATTTTTTGGTTTCCCCCCCTCTGGGGGTAAGCATTCAAATGAACTCCCTCTTGCATCCCATTTTTTTTCTCGATAATACAAAGACTCCAATTCCTCGGATCAAGGTTTTCTCGAAATCAAAGTCTCCATCTCCTTGGATCAAGTTTTTTGGATTCGCCCCTCTGGGTATAAGCTTTCAAAATGGACTCCCACTTCAACCCCAATTTTTTTCTCGATAATACAAAGACTCTACTTCCTTGGATCAAGGTTTTCTCGATAATACCAAGACTCCATCTCCTTGGATCAAGTTTTTGGATTCCCCCCTCTGGGGGTAAGCATTCAAATGAACTCCACCTATGAGGCATGGTGCTCTCTCTTACTACAGGTCT
The DNA here is from genome assembly GCF_038502225.1 of Cherax quadricarinatus. NCBI lineage: Eukaryota > Metazoa > Arthropoda > Malacostraca > Decapoda > Parastacidae > Cherax > Cherax quadricarinatus. Next base: position 105,120 of record NW_027195146.1, on the reverse strand, counting down.
AAACAAATGTGACGTCACACCACCTGTGTTTATTCGGCGGTCAGTGACGTCACGTGATGACCTCACACATACAGGCTAAATCTTGTCGACTTCCCCCTTTGTTAGTGACGTCACGTGATGACCCCGCACACAGGCTGAATCTTGTCGACTTCCCCCCTACACATTTCATATACAACATAGGGAAAACATTTTCACTCTTAACCCAGGATAACCCAAATGATTTCAAAATTCAGGATAACACTAATACACAATATTTTCATTATTTATTTATTATACAACCACTACATTTTTCTGGTAATACAACATGGGAATCACTCTATTCTCCTACGTTTAGATGGTGGAATATCAGGGTGTCCATAAGCCAAGGATTCATTAGTATTCAAATAATACCTTTTATCATCAAAGGCTGACAAACCTCTCTTGTTAATTCTTACTGTACATATTTCACCTTTTACGTTACTTATAGACTTACACGGGAATAATTCTCTATCTACATTTGTTAAAACATTCTTATATCTTGCATGAGTTAATAATGGCTTAAAATGTGGCAGGATACCCTTGGCTCTGCTGACAGTAGTTGATCTTCCAGCAATCTTGACAGAATACATTTTAGCTTTCAGGGCTATCAACTCACTAATATGATTATCACACATTTCAGATTTCAATAACCCCAGCTCATCTTTTCTACTATCATCATATAAGGGATGCTCAGGACTGAAATTTGAAAAATCCATATATCCTAACAAAGGTTCACTTTTTAACTCGGTGTACAAATCTTTACATTTTAAGCTAAAAATATACGAGTCAGTATCGGTATAAAGAAGTCTTACATCATCACCATAATGTTGTTTTAAAACTTTATACCAAAAATGATACAATTTCTTTTTAGCAATCTCAAGAATTTGAAAACCGAGATAAAGTGGTTGTTTAACTTCTAATTTCTCTTTGTTGAATGTACAAATCACTCTGTCTTGATTCAAATGTGTGATATTTTTTAAGAAAGGATCTTTACTCGCTCTAACAAATGCTTTCTCATTATTGATATATCTATAATATTCAGCATACTTTGTAATATTCAACAATGATTTCCCATATATGGCGTTATTAGTTAATTTGAAAGCTTTTGACTTGATAGGACATTGTGTGGCTGTTCTCTGTGCAATATTAGTTGTTATGAAAGGTTCTAAAAATTTTGACTGAGTATATTCATATATGGTATGAACCTTTTCCACCTCTAACCCAAGTTCCAGTAATAACTGTAACAAATCTAGACTGATCAAATAATTTTTTTGAGGTAAATGACTGGCCACTAATTTCGCATTAGATTTGGGGATCTTTCTAGCTTCATTTTTCAATATAGATTCACAATAAGGAGATAACATCTCTTCTGATATATTCATGTGTGATATTATCAAAGGAAGTTCATCAGTACGTCTAGCTACCTCAGGGGACATGGGCTTGGTATCACATTCTATCCAATATCCCTTTTGACCTTCACAGGAAACATTACTTAATCCCACATCGAGGATAGCATTCTTCTCGTCATTCGATAATTTTCTGATTCCATTCTGTGGAAGAGCTTCAACCATCGCACTAGCATACAAAGAATTAAAATCTAGATATAAAATATGAGTGCCCATTCCACTCTCAACATCAAAATTAGGGTTAATTAAGGGATTATCTGCTTTAGAATACTGATTAATTGCGCACGTAAACCCTCCTCTGAGATTCATTTTAATCAAGTTATATAACTCATGGGAATATATCATATCTAATTTCACATTAGTTTTCAAGAGGAATGTATCTCAACTGTATGAAGGTAAACTTATATAATTACTAACATCTAGCTTATAAATATCTTTGAGTGTTTTACGCCACTCCATGAAGACATCGGCTAACAATCCAACATCTGTCTTGAGATATAACATCAAGTAATCTCCTAAAGTCTTACATTTACCCAACTCAAACACTTTCAATGCATGATCATAATCCTCCTGGCTAATAGCACTATTTCTCAAAGAATTAAAAAAAATGTTCTTTACTCGGTAATTTTGTTTCATCGAGTTTCTTTAAACTATCAATATAATCATAGCACAAAACTTGTTTTTCTTTACATAATAAAGGTAACACATCCTGAGGCACATCTTTCAGAATAGTCTCTGTATATTTCAGTGATTTACCTGCCTTGATATGTTGTTCTGCTAAAGTGGAAAGAGATCCATTCAATAAAGACAGAGAATCTTGAAACCTAACCTTACCTATGTCTACTTTCAAGAATTTGAACCCTTGTTTCGAATGAAGTTTAATTTTATATTTATCAACCTGCAATTCCTTTAAAATTATTTCTAAATCATACGACATGTTATGACAAAAAAGTAATAATTTCTCACTCTTATCTTTACACTGCAAATTACAACGACCACAATATGCACCAATATAATTATTGAAATTTAAAGTGTGGTCATGATGTTTATGTTTGTCTTGGGCATTTTTGAAGGTGTTACCACATAATTCACAAGTGATCTGAGAATCATGTCTGGTCTTATCCTCCTCTGTCATTTGGATTACATGATACTGTCTTCTAAACTTTATTTTAGTCCATTCACCACTAACATTTAAAATGAAATGATTAACAGCATCCTCCCCCTTATAACTCTTTATACACACTATTTCTCCTTTGCGATCAAATATAATATAACAATAGGCAATGGCTTTATGACGAGACTCAATTTTACCTGCTGGGAGAGTGGTGTCTAATGCACATTCGAAATCAAATACACCGATATATTCGCTGGAATGTGTATGACTAAAATTTTTAAAGTGTACTGTTGTTCCTTCCGGGGGGAATACGAGAACCTGATTGATTTTACATTCATCTTCGTGGATATCTAACTCTTCCTGTGTATTCAACGTCATCAAACAACTATGACAGTGCTTCTTTACACCTTTTTCTGTCATTATCGTTCTAACATAGACGTCAAAATCTCTGATTAAAACCAAATGACTTTCATTCAACAATAACGCACACATAATGTCCTTATATTTCTTATTCCCCTTACGACACATAGCCACAAATGTCCTATCTTGATCCTTTCTTAATTGATAAACATATAATGACACTTTATTTTCCTTCTCTAATATACCTAACTTATCACGTGTAATGGGAAAATCATCTACAGAAGATTTTGCATGATTAAGACATCCTTTCTTAGTATTAACTGCTTTGCGAATTTTTTCCATGACATATTCTTTTTATGACATTGATAGGCAGCAAAAGCACGCAGTACACACAACCCGTCATTAATCACTGGATTAAATACATATTGGCTCCCTCGCAGTTTCTTGGGATATACACACAGCCAGCCAGCAGGTGCCTCCCTCCACACACAGCCAGCCAGCAGGTGCCTCCCTCCTCACAGCCAGTAGGTGCCTCCCTCCACACACAGCCAGCCAGCAGGTGCCTCCCTCCTCACAGCCAGTAGGTGCCTCCCTCCACACAGCCAGTAGGTGCCTCCCTCCACACAGCCAGTAGGTGCCTCCCTCCACACAGCCAGTAGGTGCCTCCCTCCACACAGCCAGTAGGTGCCTCCCTCCACACAGCCAGTAGGTGCCTCCCTCCACACAGCCAGTAGGTGCCTCCCTCCACACAGCCAGTAGGTGCCTCCCTCCACACAGCCAGTAGGTGCCTCCCTCCACACAGCCAGTAGGTGCCTCCCTCCACACAGCCAGTAGGTGCCTCCCTCCACACAGCCAGTAGGTGCCTCCCTCCACACAGCCAGTAGGTACCTCCCTCCACACAGCCAGTAGGTGCCTCCCTCCACACAGCCAGTATGTGCCTCCCTCCACACAGCCAACAGGTGCCTCCCTCCACACAGCCAGTAGGCACCTCCCTCCACACAGCCAACAGGTGCCTCCCTCCACACAGCCAACAGGTGCTTCCCTCCACACAGCCAACAGGTGCCTCCCTCCACACAGCCAACAGGTGCCTCCCTTCCACACAGCCAACAGGTGCCTCCCTCCACACAGCCAACAGGTGCCTCCCTCCACACAGCCAACAGGTGCCTCCCTTCCACACAGCCAACAGGTGCCTCCTTCCACACAGCCAACAGGTGCCTCCCTCCACACAGCCAGTAGGTGCCTCCCTCCACACAGCCAGTAGGTGCCTCCCTCCACACAGCCAGTAGGTGCCTCCCTCCACACAGCCAGTAGGAGCCTCCCTCCACACAGCCAGTAGGTGCCTCCCTACACACAGCCAGTAGGTGCCTCCCTCCACACAGCTAGTAGGTGCCTCCCTCCACACAGCCAGTAGGTGCCTCCCTCCACACAGCCAGTAGGTGCCTCCCTCCAAACAGCCAGTAGGTGCTTCCCTCCACACAGCCAGTAGGTGCCTCCCTCCACACAGCCAGTAGGTGCCTCCCTCCACACAGCCAGTATGTGCCTCCCTCCACACAGCCAACAGGTGCCTCCCTCCACACAGCCAGTAGGTGCCTCCCTCCACACAGCCAACAGGTGCCTCCCTCCACACAGCCAACAGGTGCCTCCCTCCACACAGCCAACAGGTGCCTCCCTTCCACACAGCCAACAGGTGCCTCCCTCCACACAGCCAACAGGTGCCTCCCTCCACACAGCCAGTAGGTGCCTCCCTCCACACAGCCAGTAGGTGCCTCCCTCCACACAGCCAGTAGGTGCCTCCCTCCACACAGCCAGTAGGAGCCTCCCTCCACACAGCCAGTAGGTGCCTCCCTACACACAGCCAGTAGGTGCCTCCCTCCACACAGCTAGTAGGTGCCTCCCTCCACACAGCCAGTAGGTGCCTCCCTCCACACAGCCAGTAGGTGCCTCCCTCCAAACAGCCAGTAGGTGCTTCCCTCCACACAGCCAGTAGGTGCCTCCCTCCACACAGCCAGTAGGTGCCTCCCTCCACACAGCCAGTATGTGCCTCCCTCCACACAGCCAACAGGTGCCTCCCTCCACACAGCCAGTAGGTGCCTCCCTCCACACAGCCATTAGGTGCCTCCCTCCACACAGCCAGTAGGTGCCTCCCTCCACACAGCCAGTAGGTTCCTCCCTCCACACAGCCAGTAGGTGCCTCCCTCCACACAGCCAGTACGTGCCTCCCTCCACACAGCCAACAGGTGCCTCCCTCCACACAGCCAGTAGGTACCTCCCTCCACACAGCCAACAGGTGCCTCCCTCCACACAGCCAACAGGTGCCTCCCTCCACACAGCCAACAGGTGCCTCCCTCCACACAGCCAACAGGTGCCTCCCTTCCACACAGCCAACAGGTGCCTCCCTCCACACAGCCAACAGGTGCCTCCCTCCACACAGCCAACAGGTGCCTCCCTTCCACACAGCCAACAGGTGCCTCCCTCCACACAGCCAACAGGTGCCTCCCTCCACACAGCCAGTAGGTGCCTCCCTCCACACAGCCAGTAGGTGCCTCCCTCCACACAGCCAGTAGGTGCCTCCCTCCACACAGCCAGTAGGAGCCTCCCTCCACACAGCCAGTAGGTGCCTCCCTACACACAGCCAGTAGGTGCCTCCCTCCACACAGCTAGTAGGTGCCTCCCTCCACACAGCCAGTAGGTGCCTCCCTCCACACAGCCAGTAGGTGCCTCCCTCCAAACAGCCAGTAGGTGCTTCCCTCCACACAGCCAGTAGGTGCCTCCCTCCACACAGCCAGTAGGTGCCTCCCTCCACACAGCCAGTATGTGCCTCCCTCCACACAGCCAACAGGTGCCTCCCTCCACACAGCCAGTAGGTGCCTCCCTCCACACAGCCAACAGGTGCCTCCCTCCACACAGCCAACAGGTGCCTCCCTCCACACAGCCAACAGGTGCCTCCCTTCCACACAGCCAACAGGTGCCTCCCTCCACACAGCCAACAGGTGCCTCCCTCCACACAGCCAACAGGTGCCTCCCTTCCACACAGCCAACAGGTGCCTCCCTTCCACACAGCCAACAGGTGCCTCCCTCCACACAGCCAGTAGGTGCCTCCCTCCAAACAGCCAGTAGGTGCCTCCCTACACACAGCCAGTAGGTGCCTCCCTCCACACAGCTAGTAGGTGCCTCCCTCCACACAGCCAGTAGGTGCCTCCCTCCACACAGCCAGTAGGTGCCTCCCTCCACACAGCCAGTAGGTGCCTCCCTTCACACAGCAAGTAGGTGCCTTCCTCCACACAGCCAGTAGGTGCCTCTCTCCACACAGCCAGTAGGTGCCTCCCTCCACACAGCCAACAGGTGCTTCCCTCCACACAGCCAACAGGTGCCTCCCTCCACACAGCCAACAGGTGCCTCCCTCCACACAGCCAACATGTTCCTCCCTCCACACAGCCAACAGGTGCCTCCCTCCACACAGCCAGTAGGTGCCTCCCTCCACACAACCAGTAGGTGCCTCCCTCCACACAGCCAGTAGGTGCCTCCCTCCACACAGCCAGTAGGTGCCTCCCTCCACACAGCCAGTAGGTGCCTTCCTCCACACAGCCAGTAGGTGCCTCCCTCCAAACAGCCAGTAGGTGCCTCCCTCCACACAGCCAGTAGGTGTCTCCCTCCACACAGCCAGTAGGTGCCTCCCTCCACACAGCCAGTAGGTGCCTCCCTCCACACAGCCAGTAGGTGCCTCCCTCTACACAGGCAGTAGGTGTCTCCCTCCACACAGCCAGTAGGTGCCCCCCTCCACAGATCCAGTAGGTGCCTCCCTCCACACAGCCACTAGGTGCCTCCCTCCAAACAGCCAGTAGGTGCCTCCCTCCACACAGCCAGTAGGTGTCTCCCTCCACACAGCCAGTAGGTGCCTCCCTCCACACAGCCAGTAGGTGTCTCCCTCCACACAGCCAGTAGGTGACTCCCTCCACACAGCCAGTAGGTGCCTCCCTCCATACAGCCAGTAGGTGCCTCCCTCGACACAGCCAGTAGGTGCCTCCCTCCACACAGCCAGTAGGTACCTCCCTCCACACAGCCAACAGGTGCCTCCCTCCACACAGCCAGTAGGTGCCTCCCTCCACACAGCCAACAGGTGCCTCCCTCCACACAGCCAACAGGTGCCTCCCTCCACACAGCCAACAGGTGCCTCCCTTCCACACAGCCAACAGGTGCCTCCCTCCACACAGCCAACAGGTGCCTCCCTCCACACAGCCAGTAGGTGCCTCCCTCCACACAGCCAGTAGGTGCCTCCCTCCACACAGCCAGTAGGTGCCTCCCTCCACACAGCCAGTAGGAGCCTCCCTCCACACAGCCAGTAGGTGCCTCCCTACACACAGCCAGTAGGTGCCTCCCTCCACACAGCTAGTAGGTGCCTCCCTCCACACAGCCAGTAGGTGCCTCCCTCCACACAGCCAGTAGGTGCCTCCCTCCAAACAGCCAGTAGGTGCTTCCCTCCACACAGCCAGTAGGTGCCTCCCTCCACACAGCCAGTAGGTGCCTCCCTCCACACAGCCAGTATGTGCCTCCCTCCACACAGCCAACAGGTGCCTCCCTCCACACAGCCAGTAGGTGCCTCCCTCCACACAGCCATTAGGTGCCTCCCTCCACACAGCCAGTAGGTGCCTCCCTCCACACAGCCAGTAGGTACCTCCCTCCACACAGCCAGTAGGTGCCTCCCTCCACACAGCCAGTATGTGCCTCCCTCCACACAGCCAACAGGTGCCTCCCTCCACACAGCCAGTAGGTACCTCCCTCCACACAGCCAACAGGTGCCTCCCTCCACACAGCCAACAGGTGCCTCCCTCCACACAGCCAACAGGTGCCTCCCTCCACACAGCCAACAGGTGCCTCCCTTCCACACAGCCAACAGGTGCCTCCCTCCACACAGCCAACAGGTGCCTCCCTCCACACAGCCAACAGGTGCCTCCCTTCCACACAGCCAACAGGTGCCTCCCTCCACACAGCCAACAGGTGCCTCCCTCCACACAGCCAGTAGGTGCCTCCCTCCACACAGCCAGTAGGTGCCTCCCTCCACACAGCCAGTAGGTGCCTCCCTCCACACAGCCAGTAGGAGCCTCCCTCCACACAGCCAGTAGGTGCCTCCCTACACACAGCCAGTAGGTGCCTCCCTCCACACAGCTAGTAGGTGCCTCCCTCCACACAGCCAGTAGGTGCCTCCCTCCACACAGCCAGTAGGTGCCTCCCTCCAAACAGCCAGTAGGTGCTTCCCTCCACACAGCCAGTAGGTGCCTCCCTCCACACAGCCAGTAGGTGCCTCCCTCCACACAGCCAGTATGTGCCTCCCTCCACACAGCCAACAGGTGCCTCCCTCCACACAGCCAGTAGGTGCCTCCCTCCACACAGCCAACAGGTGCCTCCCTCCACACAGCCAACAGGTGCCTCCCTCCACACAGCCAACAGGTGCCTCCCTTCCACACAGCCAACAGGTGCCTCCCTCCACACAGCCAACAGGTGCCTCCCTCCACACAGCCAACAGGTGCCTCCCTTCCACACAGCCAACAGGTGCCTCCCTTCCACACAGCCAACAGGTGCCTCCCTCCACACAGCCAGTAGGTGCCTCCCTCCAAACAGCCAGTAGGTGCCTCCCTACACACAGCCAGTAGGTGCCTCCCTCCACACAGCTAGTAGGTGCCTCCCTCCACACAGCCAGTAGGTGCCTCCCTCCACACAGCCAGTAGGTGCCTCCCTCCACACAGCCAGTAGGTGCCTCCCTTCACACAGCAAGTAGGTGCCTTCCTCCACACAGCCAGTAGGTGCCTCTCTCCACACAGCCAGTAGGTGCCTCCCTCCACACAGCCAACAGGTGCTTCCCTCCACACAGCCAACAGGTGCCTCCCTCCACACAGCCAACAGGTGCCTCCCTCCACACAGCCAACATGTTCCTCCCTCCACACAGCCAACAGGTGCCTCCCTCCACACAGCCAGTAGGTGCCTCCCTCCACACAACCAGTAGGTGCCTCCCTCCACACAGCCAGTAGGTGCCTCCCTCCACACAGCCAGTAGGTGCCTCCCTCCACACAGCCAGTAGGTGCCTCCCTCCACACAGCCAGTAGGTGCCTCCCTCCAAACAGCCAGTAGGTGCCTCCCTCCACACAGCCAGTAGGTGTCTCCCTCCACACAGCCAGTAGGTGCCTCCCTCCACACAGCCAGTAGGTGCCTCCCTCCACACAGCCAGTAGGTGCCTCCCTCTACACAGGCAGTAGGTGTCTCCCTCCACACAGCCAGTAGGTGCCCCCCTCCACAGATCCAGTAGGTGCCTCCCTCCACACAGCCACTAGGTGCCTCCCTCCAAACAGCCAGTAGGTGCCTCCCTCCACACAGCCAGTAGGTGTCTCCCTCCACACAGCCAGTAGGTGCCTCCCTCCACACAGCCAGTAGGTGTCTCCCTCCACACAGCCAGTAGGTGACTCCCTCCACACAGCCAGTAGGTGCCTCCCTCCATACAGCCAGTAGGTGCCTCCCTCGACACAGCCAGTAGGTGCCTCCCTCCACACAGCCAGTAGGTACCTCCCTCCACACAGCCAGTAGGTGCCTCCCTCCACACAGCCAGTAGGTGCCTCCCTCCACACAGCCAGTAGGTGCCTCCCTCCACACAGCCAGTAGGTGCCTCCCTCCACACAGCCAGTAGGTGCCTCCCTCCACACAGCCAGTAGGTGCCTCCCTCCACACAGCCAGTAGGTGCCTCCCTCCACACAGCCAGTAGGTGCCTCCCTACACACAGCCAGTAGGTGCCTCCCTCCACACAGCCAGTAGGTGCCTCCCTCCACACAGCCAGTAGGTGCCTCCCTCCACACAGCCAGTAGGTGCCTCCCTACACACAGCCAGTAGGTGCCTCCCTCCACACAGCCAGTAGGTGCCTCCCTCCACACAGCCAGTAGGTGCCTCCCTCCACACAGCCAGTAGGTGCCTCCCTCCACACAGCCAGTAGGTGCCTCCCTCCACACAGCCAGTAGGTGCCTCCCTCCACACAGCCAGTAGGTGCCTCCCTCCACACAGCCAGTAGGTGCCTCCCTCCACACAGGCAGTAGGTGCCTCCCTCCACACAGGCAGTAGGTGCCTCCCTCCACATAGTCAGCTAATCAATACCTCATTTTCCTGACATATAAAAAGAGAATGAAGAAAAATTTTACGTGGACGGGCGACCCTTAAACAGTGATTACCTGACTGTTTTTCCAGTGCCAGCGGCGAGTCCCGTTTTCTGTTCGCTCGTCCGAACTAATCACCTTCAAATATCATTTATTAGCTATATTCTACGTTTTAATTGGTTGCTTTAATATATAAACGGTTTAGTAAACCGACAGGAAAATAAACGAGGGTTGTGCAGCCACTTGGTTATCTTTATTGTGGTTGTAACCATAATTTTTAAAGGAGTGGACTAGGAAGCCAGCTGAAGGCCTCGGTCAGAGGTCATTAAGTCCCGTTTCATGACAATTTTTATTAAACTTATCGCCAATTAGTGACTTTTATTAATTCAGAGAAAGATGTAGAAAATATCTCTACGCTGAGGGAGTGATAACCTCAAGTTCCGTCTTCACATATCCCATTTTCCTCTGTTTTGGACTGATGAAGCCCACTAGTTAGTGAAACGTTTCACAAGTTAATTGGTTAATTTCAGTTTATAGACATTTTAATTTAACCAAATCAAAACTGGCGTAAATAAAGTCAGTCTACAAAACAGGAAGATGATGGGGAGCTTCTGTAATGAATCCATTGACGAAGTTGTCACTGACATACTGAATATTTATACGGTAGTAATTCCGTGCCCCCCGCCCGTCGCGCCGACCCAGCCGCCCACCGTGCCCCCGCGCCCCCACGACCCCCCACCCGCGCCCCGCGCCCCTCGCGCCCGCCCCTCGCGCCCGCCCGTGCCCCTCGCGCCCTGCCGTCGAGCCCGACCACGCCTTCTGCTGTGCCTTCTGCAGCGTCGTCCGGATCGCCCCCGCGCCCCGATTTTTTTTTCCGATTTTTTTCGAATTTTTTTGAATTTCATTTTATTGTGCTCTCCACTTCCTCGAATCAAGTTTTTGGATTCCCCCTCCCACTTTCACCCCCACCCCAAATTTTTTCGAATTTTTTTTTCTCGATAATACAAAGACTCCAATTCCTCGGATCAAATTTTTGAGGTTCCCCCCTCCCACTTTCACCCCCATCCCAATTTCATTTTCTTATGATCTCCTTGGATCAAGTTTTTTCTCGATAATACCAAGTCTCCATCTCCTCGGATCAAGTTTTCTCGATAATACAAAGACTCCAATTCCTCGGATCAAGTTTTTCTCGAAATCAAAGTCTCCATCTCCTCGGATCAAGTTTTTGGATTCCCCCCTCTGGGGGTAAGCATTCAAATAAACTCCCACTTGCATCCCATTTTTTTTCTCGATAATACAAAGACTCCAATTCCTCGGATCAAATTTTTGAGGTTCCCCCCTCCCACTTTCACCCCCATCCCAATTTAATTTTCTTATGATCTCCTTGGATCAAGTTTTTTCTCGATAATACCAAGTCTCCATCTCCTCGGATCAAGTTTTCTCGTTAATACAAAGACCCCAATTCCTCGGATCAAAATTTTTTGGTTTCCCCCCCTCTGGGGGTAAGCATTCAAATGAACTCCCTCTTGCATCCCATTTTTTTTCTCGATAATACAAAGACTCCAATTCCTCGGATCAAGGTTTTCTCGAAATCAAAGTCTCCATCTCCTTGGATCAAGTTTTTTGGATTCGCCCCTCTGGGTATAAGCTTTCAAAATGGACTCCCACTTCAACCCCAATTTTTTTCTCGATAATACAAAGACTCTACTTCCTTGGATCAAGGTTTTCTCGATAATACCAAGACTCCATCTCCTTGGATCAAGTTTTTGGATTCCCCCCTCTGGGGGTAAGCATTCAAATGAACTCCACCTATGAGGCATGGTGCTCTCTCTTACTACAGGTCTAAACAAATGTGACGTCACACCACCTGTGTTTATTCGGCGGTCAGTGACGTCACGTGATGACCTCACACATACAGGCTAAATCTTGTCGACTTCCCCCTTTGTTAGTGACGTCACGTGATGACCCCGCACACAGGCTGAATCTTGTCGACTTCCCCCCTACACATTTCATATACAACATAGGGAAAACATTTTCACTCTTAACCCAGGATAACCCAAATGATTTCAAAATTCAGGATAACACTAATACACAATATTTTCATTATTTATTTATTATACAACCACTACATTTTTCTGGTAATACAACATGGGAATCACTCTATTCTCCTACGTTTAGATGGTGGAATATCAGGGTGTCCATAAGCCAAGGATTCATTAGTATTCAAATAATACCTTTTATCATCAAAGGCTGACAAACCTCTCTTGTTAATTCTTACTGTACATATTTCACCTTTTACGTTACTTATAGACTTACACGGGAATAATTCTCTATCTACATTTGTTAAAACATTCTTATATCTTGCATGAGTTAATAATGGCTTAAAATGTGGCAGGATACCCTTGGCTCTGCTGACAGTAGTTGATCTTCCAGCAATCTTGACAGAATACATTTTAGCTTTCAGGGCTATCAACTCACTAATATGATTATCACACATTTCAGATTTCAATAACCCCAGCTCATCTTTTCTACTATCATCATATAAGGGATGCTCAGGACTGAAATTTGAAAAATCCATATATCCTAACAAAGGTTCACTTTTTAACTCGGTGTACAAATCTTTACATTTTAAGCTAAAAATATACGAGTCAGTATCGGTATAAAGAAGTCTTACATCATCACCATAATGCTGTTTTAAAACTTTATACCAAAAATGATACAATTTCTTTTTAGCTATCTCAAGAATTTGAAAACCGAGATAAAGTGGTTGTTTAACTTCTAATTTCTCTTTGTTGAATGTACAAATAACTCTGTCTTGATTCAAATGTGTGATATTTTTTAAGAAAGGATCTTTACTCGCTCTAACAAATGCTTTCTCATTCTTGATATATCTATAAGATTCAGCATACTTTGTAATATTCAACAATGATTTCCCATATATGGCGTTATTAGTTAATTTGAAAGCTTTTGACTTAATAGGACATCGTGTGGCTGTTCTCTGTGCAATATTAGTTGTTATGAAAGGTTCTAAAAATTTTGACTGAGTATATTCATATATGGTATGAACCTTTTCCACCTCTAACCCAAGTTCCAGTAATAACTGTAACAAATCTAGACTGATCAAATAATTTTTTTGAGGTAAATGACTGGCCACTAATTTCGCATTAGATTTGGGGATCTTTCTAGCTTCATTTTTCAATATAGATTCACAATAAGGAGATAACATCTCTTCTGATATATTCATGTGTGATATTATCAAAGGAAGTTCATCAGTACGTCTAGCTACCTCAGGGGACATGGGCTTGGTATCACATTCTATCCAATATCCCTTTTGACCTTCACAGGAAACATTACTTAATCCCACATCGAGGATAGCATTCTTCTCGTCATTCGATAATTTTCTGATTCCATTCTGTGGAAGAGCTTCAACCATCGCACTAGCATACAAAGAATTAAAATCTAGATATAAAATATGAGTGCCCATTCCACTCTCAACATCAAAATTAGGGTTAATTAAGGGATTATCTGCTTTAGAATACTGATTAATTGCGCACGTAAACCCTCCTCTGAGATTCATTTTAATCAAGTTATATAACTCATGGGAATATATCATATCTAATTTCACATTAGTTTTCAAGAGGAATGTATCTCAACTGTATGAAGGTAAACTTATATAATTACTAACATCTAGCTTATAAATATCTTTGAGTGTTTTACGCCACTCCATGAAGACATCGGCTAACAATCCAACATCTGTCTTGAGATATAACATCAAGTAATCTCCTAAAGTCTTACATTTACCCAACTCAAACACTTTCAATGCATGATCATAATCCTCCTGGCTAATAGCACTATTTCTCAAAGAATTAAAAAAAATGTTCTTTACTCGGTAATTTTGTTTCATCGAGTTTCTTTAAACTATCAATATAATCATAGCACAAAACTTGTTTTTCTTTACATAATAAAGGTAACACATCCTGAGGCACATCTTTCAGAATAGTCTCTGTATATTTCAGTGATTTACCTGCCTTGATATGTTGTTCTGCTAAAGTGGAAAGAGATCCATTCAATAAAGACAGAGAATCTTGAAACCTAACCTTACCTATGTCTACTTTCAAGAATTTGAACCCTTGTTTCGAATGAAGTTTAATTTTATATTTATCAACCTGCAATTCCTTTAAAATTATTTCTAAATCATACGACATGTTATGACAAAAAAGTAATAATTTCTCACTCTTATCTTTACACTGCAAATTACAACGACCACAATATGCACCAATATAATTATTGAAATTTAAAGTGTGGTCATGATGTTTATGTTTGTCTTGGGCATTTTTGAAGGTGTTACCACATAATTCACAAGTGATCTGAGAATCATGTCTGGTCTTATCCTCCTCTGTCATTTGGATTACATGATACTCTTCTAAACTTTATTTTAGTCCATTCACCACTAACATTTAAAATGAAATGATTAACAGCATCCTCCCCCTTATAACTCTTTATACACACTATTTCTCCTTTGCGATCAAATATAATATAACAATAGGCAATGGCTTTATGACGAGACTCAATTTTACCTGCTGGGAGAGTGGTGTCTAATGCACATTCGAAATCAAATACACCGATATATTCGCTGGAATGTGTATGACTAAAATTTTTAAAGTGTACTGTTGTTCCTTCCGGGGGGAATACGAGAACCTGATTGATTTTACATTCATCTTCGTGGATATCTAACTCTTCCTGTGTATTCAACGTCATCAAACAACTATGACAGTGCTTCTTTACACCTTTTTCTGTCATTATCGTTCTAACATAGACGTCAAAATCTCTGATTAAAACCAAATGACTTTCATTCAACAATAACGCACACATAATGTCCTTATATTTCTTATTCCCCTTACGACACATAGCCACAAATGTCCTATCTTGATCCTTTCTTAATTGATAAACATATAATGACACTTTATTTTCCTTCTCTAATATACCTAACTTATCACGTGTAATGGGAAAATCATCTACAGAAGATTTTGCATGATTAAGACATCCTTTCTTAGTATTAACTGCTTTGCGAATTTTTTCCATGACATATTCTTTTTATGACATTGATAGGCAGCAAAAGCACGCAGTACACACAACCCGTCATTAATCACTGGATTAAATACATATTGGCTCCCTCGCAGTTTCTTGGGATATACACACAGCCAGCCAGCAGGTGCCTCCCTCCACACACAGCCAGCCAGCAGGTGCCTCCCTCCTCACAGCCAGTAGGTGCCTCCCTCCACACAGCCAGTAGGTGCCTTCCTCCACACAGCCAGCAGGTGCCTCCCTCCACACAGCCAGTAGCAGGTGCCTCCCTCCTCACAGCCAGTAGGTGCCTCCCTCCACACAGCCAGTAGGTGCCTCCCTCCACACAGCCAGTAGGTGCCTCCCTCCACACAGCCAGTAGGTGCCTCCCTCCACACAGCCAGTAGGTGCCTCCCTTCACACAGCCAGTAGGTGCCTCCCTCCACACAGTAGTAGGTGCCTCCCTCCACACAGCCAGTAGGTGCCTCCCTCCACACAGCCAGTAGGTGCCTCCCTCCACACAGCCAGTAGGTGCCTCCCTCCACACAGCCAGTAGGTGCCTCCCTCCACACAGCCAGTAGGTGCCTCCCTCCACACAGCCAGTAGGTGCCTCCCTCCACACAGCCAGTAGGTGCCTCCCTCCACACAGCCAGTAGGTGCCTCCCTACACAGCCAGTAGGTGCCTCCCTCCACACAGCCAGTAGGTGCCTCCCTCCACACAGCCAGTAGTGCCTCCCTCCACACAGCCAACAGGTGCCCCCTCCACACAGCCAGTAGGTGCCTCCCTCCACACAGCCAGTAGGTGCCTCCCTCCACATAGCCAACAGGTAGGTGCCTCCCTCCACACAGCCAACAGGTGTCTCCCTCCACACAGCCAGTAGGTGCCTCCCTCCACACAGCCAGTAGCTGCCTCCCTCCACACAGCCAGCAGGTGCTTCCCTCCACACAGCCAATAGGTGGTGCCTCCCTACACACAGCAGCCAGCTATAGTGCCTTCCTCCACACAGCCAGTAGCTGCCTCCCTCCACACAGCCAGCAGGTTCCTCCCTCCAAACAGCCAGTAGGTGCTTCCCTCCACACAGCCAGTAGGTGCCTCCCTCCACACAGCCAACAGGTGCCTCCCTCCACACAGCCAGTAGGTGCCTCCCTCCACACAGCCAAGAGGTGCCTCCCTCCACACAGCCAGTAGGTGCCTCCCTCCACACAGCCAACAGGTGCCTCCCTCCACACAGCCAACAAGTGCCTCCCTCCACACAGCCAACAGGTGCCTCCCTTCCACACAGCCAACAGGTGCCTCCCTCCACACAGCCAACAGGTGCCTCCCTCCACACAGCCAACAGGTGCCTCCCTCCACACAGCCAACAGGTGCCTCCCTTCCACACAGCCAACAGGTGCCTCCCTCCACACAGCCAGTAGGTGCCTCCCTCCACACAGCTAGTAGGTGCCTCCCTCCACACAGCCACTAGGTGCCTCCCTCCACACAGCCAGTAGGTGCCTACCTCCACACAGCCAGTAGGTGCCTCCCTCCACACAGCCAGGTAGGTGCCTAACTCCACACAGCCAGTAGGTGCCTCACTCCACACAGCCAGTATGTGCCTCCCTCCACACAGCCAGTAGCTGCCTCCCTCCACACAGCCAGCAGGTGCTTCCCTCCACACAGCCAATAGGTGCCTCCCTCCACACAGCCAGTATGTGCCTCCCTCCACACAGCCAACAGGTGCCTCCATCCACACAGCCAGTAGGTGCCTCCCTCCACACAGCCAGTAGGTGCCTCCCTCCACACAGCCAGTATGTGCCTCCCTCCACACAGCCAACAGGTGCCTCCCTCCACACAGCCAGTAGGTGCCTCCCTCCACACAGCCAGTAGGTGCCTCCCTCCACACAGCCAGTAGGTGCCTCCCTCCACACAGCCAGTAGGTGCCTCCCTCCACACAGCCAGTATGTGCCTCCCTCCACACAGCCAACAGGTGCCTCCCTCCACACAGCCAGTAGGTGCCTCCCTCCACACAGCCAACAGGTGTCTCCCTCCAGTAGGTGCACAGCCAACAGGTGCCTCCCTTCCACACAGCCAACAGGTACCTCCCTCCACACAGCCAACAGGTGCCTCCCTCCACACAGCAAACAGGTGGCTCCCTCCACACAGCCAGTAGGTGCCTCCCTCCATACAGCCAGTAGGTGCCTCCCTCGACACAGCCAGTAGGTGCCTCCCTCCACACAGCCAGTAGGTACCTCCCTCCACACAGCCAGTAGGTGCCTCCCTCCACACAGCCAGTAGGTGCCTCCCTCCACACAGCCAGTAGGTGCCTCCCTCCACACAGCCAGTAGGTGCCTCCCTCCACACAGCCAGTAGGTGCCTCCCTCCACACAGCCAGTAGGTGCCTCCCTCCACACAGCCAGTAGGTGCCTCCCTCCACACAGCCAGTAGGTGCCTCCCTACACACAGCCAGTAGGTGCCTCCCTCCACACAGCCAGTAGGTGCCTCCCTCCACACAGCCAGTAGGTGCCTCCCTCCACACAGCCAGTAGGTGCCTCCCTACACACAGCCAGTAGGTGCCTCCCTCCACACAGCCAGTAGGTGCCTCCCTCCACACAGCCAGTAGGTGCCTCCCTCCACACAGCCAGTAGGTGCCTCCCTCCACACAGCCAGTAGGTGCCTCCCTCCACACAGCCAGTAGGTGCCTCCCTCCACACAGCCAGTAGGTGCCTCCCTCCACACAGCCAGTAGGTGCCTCCCTCCACACAGGCAGTAGGTGCCTCCCTCCACACAGGCAGTAGGTGCCTCCCTCCACATAGTCAGCTAATCAATACCTCATTTTCCTGATATATAAAAAGAGAATGAAGAAAAATTTTACGTGGACGGGCGACCCTTAAACAGTGATTACCTGACTGTTTTTCCAGTGCCAGCGGCGAGTCCCGTTTTCTGTTCGCTCGTCCGAACTAATCACCTTCAAATATCATTTATTAGCTATATTCTACGTTTTAATTGGTTGCTTTAATATATAAACGGTTTAGTAAACCGACAGGAAAATAAACGAGGGTTGTGCAGCCACTTGGTTATCTTTATTGTGGTTGTAACCATAATTTTTAAAGGAGTGGACTAGGAAGCCAGCTGAAGGCCTCGGTCAGAGGTCATTAAGTCCCGTTTCATGACAATTTTTATTAAACTTATCGCCAATTAGTGACTTTTATTAATTCAGAGAAAGATGTAGAAAATATCTCTACGCTGAGGGAGTGATAACCTCAAGTTCCGTCTTCACATATCCCATTTTCCTCTGTTTTGGACTGATGAAGCCCACTAGTTAGTGAAACGTTTCACAAGTTAATTGGTTAATTTCAGTTTATAGACATTTTAATTTAACCAAATCAAAACTGGCGTAAATAAAGTCAGTCTACAAAACAGGAAGATGATGGGGAGCTTCTGTAATGAATCCATTGACGAAGTTGTCACTGACATACTGAATATTTATACGGTAGTAATTCCGTGCCCCCCGCCCGTCGCGCCGACCCAGCCGCCCACCGTGCCCCCGCGCCCCCACGACCCCCCACCCGCGCCCCGCGCCCCTCGCGCCCGCCCCTCGCGCCCGCCCGTGCCCCTCGCGCCCTGCCGTCGAGCCCGACCACGCCTTCTGCTGTGCCTTCTGCAGCGTCGTCCGGATCGCCCCCGCGCCCCGATTTTTTTTTCCGATTTTTTTCGAATTTTTTTGAATTTCATTTTATTGTGCTCTCCACTTCCTCGAATCAAGTTTTTGGATTCCCCCTCCCACTTTCACCCCCACCCCAAATTTTTTCGAATTTTTTTTTCTCGATAATACAAAGACTCCAATTCCTCGGATCAAATTTTTGAGGTTCCCCCCTCCCACTTTCACCCCCATCCCAATTTCATTTTCTTATGATCTCCTTGGATCAAGTTTTTTCTCGATAATACCAAGTCTCCATCTCCTCGGATCAAGTTTTCTCGATAATACAAAGACTCCAATTCCTCGGATCAAGTTTTTCTCGAAATCAAAGTCTCCATCTCCTCGGATCAAGTTTTTGGATTCCCCCCTCTGGGGGTAAGCATTCAAATAAACTCCCACTTGCATCCCATTTTTTTTCTCGATAATACAAAGACTCCAATTCCTCGGATCAAATTTTTGAGGTTCCCCCCTCCCACTTTCACCCCCATCCCAATTTAATTTTCTTATGATCTCCTTGGATCAAGTTTTTTCTCGATAATACCAAGTCTCCATCTCCTCGGATCAAGTTTTCTCGTTAATACAAAGACCCCAATTCCTCGGATCAAAATTTTTTGGTTTCCCCCCCTCTGGGGGTAAGCATTCAAATGAACTCCCTCTTGCATCCCATTTTTTTTCTCGATAATACAAAGACTCCAATTCCTCGGATCAAGGTTTTCTCGAAATCAAAGTCTCCATCTCCTTGGATCAAGTTTTTTGGATTCGCCCCTCTGGGTATAAGCTTTCAAAATGGACTCCCACTTCAACCCCAATTTTTTTCTCGATAATACAAAGACTCTACTTCCTTGGATCAAGGTTTTCTCGATAATACCAAGACTCCATCTCCTTGGATCAAGTTTTTGGATTCCCCCCTCTGGGGGTAAGCATTCAAATGAACTCCACCTATGAGGCATGGTGCTCTCTCTTACTACAGGTCTAAACAAATGTGACGTCACACCACCTGTGTTTATTCGGCGGTCAGTGACGTCACGTGATGACCTCACACATACAGGCTAAATCTTGTCGACTTCCCCCTTTGTTAGTGACGTCACGTGATGACCCCGCACACAGGCTGAATCTTGTCGACTTCCCCCCTACACATTTCATATACAACATAGGGAAAACATTTTCACTCTTAACCCAGGATAACCCAAATGATTTCAAAATTCAGGATAACACTAATACACAATATTTTCATTATTTATTTATTATACAACCACTACATTTTTCTGGTAATACAACATGGGAATCACTCTATTCTCCTACGTTTAGATGGTGGAATATCAGGGTGTCCATAAGCCAAGGATTCATTAGTATTCAAATAATACCTTTTATCATCAAAGGCTGACAAACCTCTCTTGTTAATTCTTACTGTACATATTTCACCTTTTACGTTACTTATAGACTTACACGGGAATAATTCTCTATCTACATTTGTTAAAACATTCTTATATCTTGCATGAGTTAATAATGGCTTAAAATGTGGCAGGATACCCTTGGCTCTGCTGACAGTAGTTGATCTTCCAGCAATCTTGACAGAATACATTTTAGCTTTCAGGGCTATCAACTCACTAATATGATTATCACACATTTCAGATTTCAATAACCCCAGCTCATCTTTTCTACTATCATCATATAAGGGATGCTCAGGACTGAAATTTGAAAAATCCATATATCCTAACAAAGGTTCACTTTTTAACTCGGTGTACAAATCTTTACATTTTAAGCTAAAAATATACGAGTCAGTATCGGTATAAAGAAGTCTTACATCATCACCATAATGCTGTTTTAAAACTTTATACCAAAAATGATACAATTTCTTTTTAGCTAT
Source organism: Cherax quadricarinatus (assembly GCF_038502225.1). NCBI lineage: Eukaryota > Metazoa > Arthropoda > Malacostraca > Decapoda > Parastacidae > Cherax > Cherax quadricarinatus. The sequence goes on along the minus strand of NW_027195146.1, from coordinate 84,484 downwards.
CTCAAGAATTTGAAAACCGAGATAAAGTGGTTGTTTAACTTCTAATTTCTCTTTGTTGAATGTACAAATAACTCTGTCTTGATTCAAATGTGTGATATTTTTTAAGAAAGGATCTTTACTCGCTCTAACAAATGCTTTCTCATTATTGATATATCTATAAGATTCAGCATACTTTGTAATATTCAACAATGATTTCCCATATATGGCGTTATTAGTTAATTTGAAAGCTTTTGACTTGATAGGACATCGTGTGGCTGTTCTCTGTGCAATATTAGTTGTTATGAAAGGTTCTAAAAATTTTGACTGAGTATATTCATATATGGTATGAACCTTTTCCACCTCTAACCCAAGTTCCAGTAATAACTGTAACAAATCTAGACTGATCAAATAATTTTTTTGAGGTAAATGACTGGCCACTAATTTCGCATTAGATTTGGGGATCTTTCTAGCTTCATTTTTCAATATAGATTCACAATAAGGAGATAACATCTCTTCTGATATATTCATGTGTGATATTATCAAAGGAAGTTCATCAGTACGTCTAGCTACCTCAGGGGACATGGGCTTGGTATCACATTCTATCCAATATCCCTTTTGACCTTCACAGGAAACATTACTTAATCCCACATCGAGGATAGCATTCTTCTCGTCATTCGATAATTTTCTGATTCCATTCTGTGGAAGAGCTTCAACCATCGCACTAGCATACAAAGAATTAAAATCTAGATATAAAATATGAGTGCCCATTCCACTCTCAACATCAAAATTAGGGTTAATTAAGGGATTATCTGCTTTAGAATACTGATTAATTGCGCACGTAAACCCTCCTCTGAGATTCATTTTAATCAAGTTATATAACTCATGGGAATATATCATATCTAATTTCACATTAGTTTTCAAGAGGAATGTATCTCAACTGTATGAAGGTAAACTTATATAATTACTAACATCTAGCTTATAAATATCTTTGAGTGTTTTACGCCATTCCATGAAGACATCCGCTAACAATCCAACGTCTGTCTTGAGATACAACATCAAGTAATCTACTAAAGTCTTGCATTTTCCTAACTCTAATACTTTGTAAGCATGTTCATAATCCTCCTGGCTAATATCACTATTTCTCAAAGAATTAAAAAAAATGTTCTTTACTCGGTAATTTTGTTTCATCGAGTTTCTTTAAACTATCAATATAATCATAGCACAAAACTTGTTTTTCTTTACATAATAAAGGTAACACATCCTGAGGCACATCTTTCAGAATAGTCTCTGTATATTTCAGTGATTTACCTGCCTTGATATGTTGTTCTGCTAAAGTGGAAAGAGATCCATTCAATAAAGACAGAGAATCTTGAAACCTAACCTTACCTATGTCTACTTTCAAGAATTTGAACCCTTGTTTCGAATGAAGTTTAATTTTATATTTATCAACCTGCAATTCCTTTAAAATTATTTCTAAATCATACGACATGTTATGACAAAAAAGTAATAATTTCTCACTCTTATCTTTACACTGCAAATTACAACGACCACAATATGCACCAATATAATTATTGAAATTTAAAGTGTGGTCATGATGTTTATGTTTGTCTTGGGCATTTTTGAAGGTGTTACCACATAATTCACAAGTGATCTGAGAATCATGTCTGGTCTTATCCTCCTCTGTCATTTGGATTACATGATACTCTTCTAAACTTTATTTTAGTCCATTCACCACTAACATTTAAAATGAAATGATTAACAGCATCCTCCCCCTTATAACTCTTTATACACACTATTTCTCCTTTGCGATCAAATATAATATAACAATAGGCAATGGCTTTATGACGAGACTCAATTTTACCTGCTGGGAGAGTGGTGTCTAATGCACATTCGAAATCAAATACACCGATATATTCGCTGGAATGTGTATGACTAAAATTTTTAAAGTGTACTGTTGTTCCTTCCGGGGGGAATACGAGAACCTGATTGATTTTACATTCATCTTCGTGGATATCTAACTCTTCCTGTGTATTCAACGTCATCAAACAACTATGACAGTGCTTCTTTACACCTTTTTCTGTCATTATCGTTCTAACATAGACGTCAAAATCTCTGATTAAAACCAAATGACTTTCATTCAACAATAACGCACACATAATGTCCTTATATTTCTTATTCCCCTTACGACACATAGCCACAAATGTCCTATCTTGATCCTTTCTTAATTGATAAACATATAATGACACTTTATTTTCCTTCTCTAATATACCTAACTTATCACGTGTAATGGGAAAATCATCTACAGAAGATTTTGCATGATTAAGACAACCTTTCTTAGTATTAACTGCTTTGCGAATTTTTTCCATGACATATTCTTTTTATGACATTGATAGGCAGCAAAAGCACGCAGTACACATAACCCGTCATTAATCACTGGATTAAATACATATTGGCTCCCTCGCAGTTTCTTGGGATATACACACAGCCAGCCAGCAGGTGCCTCCCTCCACACACAGCCAGCCAGCAGGTGCCTCCCTCCTCACAGCCAGTAGGTGCCTCCCTCCACACAGCCAGTAGGTGCCTTCCTCCACACAGCCAGCAGGTGCCTCCCTCCACACACAGCCAGCCAGCAGGTGCCTCCCTCCTCACAGCCAGTAGGTGCCTCCCTCCACACAGCCAGTAGGTGCCTTCCTCCACACAGCCAGTAGGTGCCTCCCTCCACACAGCCAGTAGGTGCCTCCCTCCACACAGCCAGTAGGTGCCTCCCTTCACACAGCCAGTAGGTGCCTCCCTCCACACAGCCAGTAGGTGCCTCACTCCACACAGCCAGTAGGTGCCTCACTCCACACAGCCAGAAGGTGCCTCACTCCACACAGCCAGTAGGTGCCTCCCTCCACACAGCCAGCAGGTGCCTCCCTCCACACAGCCAGTAGGTGCCTCCCTCCACACAGCCAGTAGGTGCCTCCCTCCACACAGCCAGTAGGTGCCTCCCTCCACACAGCCAGTAGGTGCCTCCCTACACAGCCAGTAGGTGCCTCCCTCCACACAGCCAGTAGGTGCCTCCCTCCACACAGCCAGTAGGTGCCTCCCTCCACACAGCCAGTAGGTGCCTCCCTCCACACAGCCAGTAGGTGCCTCCCTCCACATAGCCAGTAGGTGCCTCCCTCCACACAGCCAACAGGTGCCTCCCTCCACACAGCCAGTAGGTGCCTCCCTCCACACAGCCAGTAGCTGCCTCCCTCCACACAGCCAGCAGGTGCTTCCCTCCACACAGCCAATAGGTGCCTCCCTCCACACAGCCAGTATGTGCCTTCCTCCACACAGCCAGTAGCTGCCTCCCTCCACACAGCCAGCAGGTGCTTCCCTCCACACAGCCAATAGGTGCCTCCCTCCACACAGCCAGTATGTGCCTCCCTCCACACAGCCAACAGGTGCCTCCCTCCACACAGCCAGTAGGTGCCTCCCTCCACACAGCCAACAGGTGCCTCCCTCCACACAGCCAACAAGTGCCTCCCTCCACACAGCCAACAGGTGCCTCCCTTCCACACAGCCAACAGGTGCCTCCCTCCACACAGCCAACAGGTGCCTCCCTCCACACAGCCAACAGGTGCCTCCCTCCACACAGCCAACAGGTGCCTCCCTTCCACACAGCCAACAGGTACCTCCCTCCACACAGCCAGTAGGTGCCTCCCTCCACACAGCTAGTAGGTGCCTCCCTCCACACAGCCAGTAGGTGCCTCCCTCCACACAGCCAGTAGGTGCCTACCTCCACACAGCCAGTAGGTGCCTCCCTCCACACAGCAGGTAGGTGCCTAACTCCACACAGCCAGTAGGTGCCTCTCTCCACACAGCCAGTATGTGCCTCCCTCCACACAGCCAGTAGCTGCCTCCCTCCACACAGCCAGCAGGTGCTTCCCTCCACACAGCCATTAGGTGCCTCCCTCCACACAGCCAGTATGTGCCTCCCTCCACACAGCCAACAGGTGCCTCCATCCACACAGCCAGTAGGTGCCTCCCTCCACACAGCCAGTAGGTGCCTCCCTCCACACAGCCAGTATGTGCCTCCCTCCACACAGCCAACAGGTGCCTCCCTCCACACAGCCAGTAGGTGCCTCCCTCCACACAGCCAGTAGGTGCCTCCCTCCACACAGCCAGTAGGTGCCTCCCTCCACACAGCCAGTAGGTGCCTCCCTCCACACAGCCAGTATGTGCCTCCCTCCACACAGCCAACAGGTGCCTCCCTCCACACAGCCAGTAGGTGCCTCCCTCCACACAGCCAACAGGTGCCTCCCTCCACACAGCCAACAGGTGCCTCCCTTCCACACAGCCAACAGGTACCTCCCTCCACACAGCCAACAGGTGCCTCCCTCCACACAGCAAACAGGTGGCTCCCTCCACACAGCCAACAGGTGCCTCCCTTCCACACAGCCAACAGGTGCCTCCCTCCACACAGCCAACAGGTGCCTCCCTCCACACAGCCAACCGGTGCCTCCCTTCCACACAGCTAACCGGTGTCTCCCTCCACACAGCCAACAGGTGCCTCCCTCCACACAGCCAGTAGGTGCCTCCCTCCACACAGCCAGTAGGTGCCTCCCTCCACACAGCCAACAGGTGCCTCCCTTCCACACAGCCAACAGGTGCCTCCCTCCACACAGCCAACAGGTGCCTCCCTCCACACAGCCAGTAGGTGCCTCCCTCCACACAGCCAGTAGGTGCCTCCCTCCACACAGCCAGTAGGTGCCTCCCTCCACACAGCTAGTAGGTGCCTCCCTCCTCACAGCCAGTAGGTGCCTCCCTACACACAGCCAGTAGGTGCCTCCCTCCACACAGCTAGTAGGTGCCTCCCTCCACACAGCCAGTAGGTGCCTCCCTCCACACAGCCAGTAGGTGCCTACCTCCACACAGCCAGTAGGTGCCTCCCTCCACACAGCAGGTAGGTGCATAACTCCACACAGCCAGTAGGTGCCTCTCTCCACACAGCCAGTAGGTGCCTCCCTCCACACAGCCAACAGGTGCCTCCCTCCACACAGCCAACAGGTGCCTCCCACCACAGCCAGTAGGTGCCTCCCTCCACACAGCCAGTAGGTGCCTCCCTCCACACAGCCAGTAGGTGCCTCCCTCCACACAGCCAGTAGGTGCCTCCCTCCACACACAGCCAGCCAGCAGGTGCCTCCCTCCACACACAGCCAGCCAGCAGGTGCCTCCCTCCTCACAGCCAGTAGGTGCCTCCCTCCACACACTCAGTAGGTGCCTTCCTCCACACAGCCAGCAGGTGCCTCCCTCCACACACAGCCAGCCAGCAGGTGCCTCCCTCCTCACAGCCAGTAGGTGCCTCCCTCCACACAGCCAGTAGGTGCCTTCCTCCACACAGCCAGTAGGTGCCTCCCTCCACACAGCCAGTAGGTGCCTCCCTCCACACAGCCAGTAGGTGCCTCCCTTCACACAGCCAGTAGGTGCCTCCCTCCACACAGCCAGTAGGTGCCTCACTCCACACAGCCAGTAGGTGCCTCACTCCACACAGCCAGAAGGTGCCTCACTCCACACAGCCAGTAGGTGCCTCCCTCCACACAGCCAGCAGGTGCCTCCCTCCACACAGCCAGTAGGTGCCTCCCTCCACACAGCCAGTAGGTGCCTCCCTCCACACAGCCAGTAGGTGCCTCCCTCCACACAGCCAGTAGGTGCCTCCCTAAACACAGCCAGTAGGTGCCTCCCTCCACACAGCCAGTAGGTGCCTCCCTCCACACAGCCAGTAGGTGCCTCCCTCCACACAGCCAGTAGGTGCCTCCCTCCACACAGCAAGTAGGTGCCTCCCTCCACATAGCCAGTAGGTGCCTCCCTCCACACAGCCAACAGGTGCCTCCCTCCACACAGCCAGTAGGTGCCTCCCTCCACACAGCCAGTAGCTGCCTCCCTCCACACAGCCAGCAGGTGCTTCCCTCCACACAGCCAATAGGTGCCTCCCTCCACACAGCCAGTATGTGCCTCCCTCCACACAGCCAGTAGCTGCCTCCCTCCACACAGCCAGCAGGTGCTTCCCTCCACACAGCCAATAGGTGCCTCCCTCCACACAGCCAGTATGTGCCTCCCTCCACACAGCCAACAGGTGCCTCCCTCCACACAGCCAGTAGGTGCCTCCCTCCACACAGCCAACAGGTGCCTCCCTCCACACAGCCAACAGGTGCCTCCCTCCACACAGCCAACAGGTGCCTCCCTTCCACACAGCCAACAGGTGCCTCCCTCCACACAGCCAACAGGTGCCTCCCTCCACACAGCCAACAGGTGCCTCCCTCCACACAGCCAACAGGTGCCTCCCTTCCACACAGCCAACAGGTGTCTCCCTCCACACAGCCAACAGGTGCCTCCCTCCACACAGCCAGTAGGTGCCTCCCTCCACACAGCCAGTAGGTGCCTCCCTCCACACAGCCAGTAGGTGCCTCCCTCCACACAGCCAGCAGGTGCCTCCCTCCACACAGCCAGTAGGTGCCTCCCTACACACAGCCAGTAGGTGCCTCCCTCCACACAGCTAGTAGGTGCCTCCCTCCACACAGCCAGTAGGTGCCTCCCTCCACACAGCCAGTAGGTGCCTCCTTCCACACAGCCAGTAGGTGCCTCCCTCCACACAGCCAGTAGGTGCCTCCCTCCACACAGCCAGTAGGTGCCTCCCTCCACACAGCCAGTATGTGCCTCCCTCCACACAGCCAACAGGTGCCTCCATCCACACAGCCAGTAGGTGCCTCCCTCCACACAGCCAGTAGGTGCCTCCCTCCACACAGCCAGTATGTGCCTCCCTCCACACAGCCAACAGGTGCCTCCCTCCACACAGCCAGTAGGTGCCTCCCTCCACACAGCCAGTAGGTGCCTCCCTCCACACAGCCAGTAGGTGCCTCCCTCCACACAGCCAGTAGGTGCCTCCCTCCACACAGCCAGTATGTGCCTCCCTCCACACAGCCAACAGGTGCCTCCCTCCACACAGCCAGTAGGTGCCTCCCTCCACACAGCCAACAGGTGTCTCCCTCCACACAGCCAACAGGTGCCTCCTTTCCACACAGCCAACAGGTACCTCCCTCCACACAGCCAACAGGTGCCTCCCTCCACACAGCAAACAGGTGGCTCCCTCCACACAGCCAACAGGTGCCTCCCTTCCACACAGCCAACAGGTGCCTCCCTCCACACAGCCAACAGGTGCCTCCCTCCACACAGCCAACAGGTGCCTCCCTTCCACACAGCTAACCGGTGTCTCCCTCCACACAGCCAACAGGTGCCTCCCTCCACACAGCCAGTAGGTGCCTCCCTCCACACAGCCAGTAGGTGCCTCCCTCCACACAGCCAACAGGTGCCTCCCTTCCACACAGCCAACAGGTGCCTCCCTCCACACAGCCAACAGGTGCCTCCCTCCACACAGCCAGTAGGTGCCTCCCTCCACACAGCCAGTAGGTGCCTCCCTCCACACAGCCAGTAGGTGCCTCCCTCCACACAGCCAGTAGGTGCCTCCCTCCTCACAGCCAGTAGGTGCCTCCCTACACACAGCAAGTAGGTGCCTCCCTCCACACAGCTAGTAGGTGCCTCCCTCCACACAGCCAGTAGGTGCCTCCCTCCACACAGCCAGTAGGTGCCTACCTCCACACAGCCAGTAGGTGCCTCCCTCCACACAGCAGGTAGGTGCCTCCCTCCACACAGCCAGTAGGTGCCTCTCTCCACACAGCCAGTAGGTGCCTCCCTCCACACAGCCAACAGGTGCCTCCCTCCACACAGCCAACAGGTGCCTCCCACCACAGCCAGTAGGTGCCTCCCTCCACACAGCCAGTAGGTGCCTCCCTCCACACAGCCAGTAGGTGCCTCCCTCCACACAGCCAGTAGGTGCCTCCCTCCACACACAGCCAGCCAGCAGGTGCCTCCCTCCACACACAGCCAGCCAGCAGGTGCCTCCCTCCTCACAGCCAGTAGGTGCCTCCCTCCACACAGTCAGTAGGTGCCTTCCTCCACACACAGCCAGCCAGCAGGTGCCTCCCTCCTCACAGCCAGTATGTGCCTCCCTCCACACAGCCAGTAGGTGCCTTCCTCCACACAGCCAGTAGGTGCCTCCCTCCACACAGCCAGTAGGTGCCTCCCTCCACACAGCCAGTAGGTGCCTCCCTTCACACAGCAAGTAGGTGCCTCCCTCCACACAGCCAGTAGGTGCCTCACTCCACACAGCCAGTAGGTGCCTCACTCCACACAGCCAGTAGGTGCCTCACTCCACACAGCCAGTAGGTGCCTCCCTCCACACAGCCAGCAGGTGCCTCCCTCCACACAGCCAGTAGGTGCCTCCCTCCACACAGCCAGTAGGTGCCTCCCTCCACACAGCCAGTAGGTGTCTCCCTCCACACAGCCAGTAGGTGCCTCCCTCCACACAGCCAGTAGGTGCCTCCCTCCACACAGCCAGTAGGTGGCTCCCTCCACACAGCCAGTAGGTGCGTCCCTCCACACAGCCAGTAGGTGCCTCCCTCCACACGGCCAGTAGGTGCCTCCCTCCACATAGCCAGTAGGTGCCTCCCTCCACACAGCCAACAGGTGCCTCCCTCCACACAGCCAGTAGGTGCCTCCCTCCACACAGCCAGTAGCTGCCTCCCTCCACACAGCCAGCAGGTGCTTCCCTCCACACAGCCAATAGGTGCCTCCCTCCACACAGCCAGTATGTGCCTCCCTCCACACAGCCAACAGGTGCCTCCCTCCACACAGCCAGTAGGTGCCTCCCTCCACACAGCCAACAGGTGCCTCCCTCCACACAGCCAACAGGTGCCTCCCTCCACACAGCCAACAGGTGCCTCCCTTCCACACAGCCAACAGGTGCCTCCCTCCACACAGCCAACAGGTGCCTCCCTCCACACAGCCAACATGTGCCTCCCTCCACACAGCCAACAGGTGCCTCCCTTCCACACAGCCAACAGGTGTCTCCCTCCACTCAGCCAACAGGTGCCTCCCTCCACACATCCAGTAGGTGCCTCCCTCCACACAGCCAGTAGGTGCCTCCCTCCACACAGCCAACAGGTGTCTCCCTCCACACAGCCAACAGGTGCCTCCCTTCCACACAGCCAACAGGTACCTCCCTCCACACAGCCAACAGGTGCCTCCCTCCACACAGCAAACAGGTGGCTCCCTCCACACAGCCAACAGGTGCCTCCCTTCCACACAGCCAACAGGTGCCTCCCTCCACACAGCCAACAGGTGCCTCCCTCCACACAGCCAACAGGTGCCTCCCTTCCACACAGCTAACCGGTGTCTCCCTCCACACAGCCAACAGGTGCCTCCCTCCACACAGCCAGTAGGTGCCTCCCTCCACACAGCCAGTAGGTGCCTCCCTCCACACAGCCAACAGGTGCCTCCCTTCCACACAGCCAACAGGTGCCTCCCTCCACACAGCCAACAGGTGCCTCCCTCCACACAGCCAGTAGGTGCCTCCCTCCACACAGCCAGTAGGTGCCTCCCTCCACACAGCCAGTAGGTGCCTCCCTCCACACAGCCAGTAGGTGCCTCCCTCCTCACAGCCAGTAGGTGCCTCCCTACACACAGCCAGTAGGTGCCTCCCTCCACACAGCTAGTAGGTGCCTCCCTCCACACAGCCAGTAGGTGCCTCCCTCCACACAGCCAGTAGGTGCCTACCTCCACACAGCCAGTAGGTGCCTCCCTCCACACAGCAGGTAGGTGCCTCCCTCCACACAGCCAGTAGGTGCCTCTCTCCACACAGCCAGTAGGTGCCTCCCTCCACACAGCCAACAGGTGCCTCCCTCCACACAGCCAACAGGTGCCTCCCCCCACAGCCAGTAGGTGCCTCCCTCCACACAGCCAGTAGGTGCCTCCCTCCACACAGCCAGTAGGTGCCTCCCTCCACACAGCCAGTAGGTGCCTCCCTCCACACACAGCCAGCCAGCAGGTGCCTCCCTCCACACACAGCCAGCCAGCAGGTGCCTCCCTCCTCACAGCCAGTAGGTGCCTCCCTCCACACAGTCAGTAGGTGCCTTCCTCCACACAGCCAGCAGGTGCCTCCCTCCACACACAGCCAGCCAGCAGGTGCCTCCCTCCTCACAGCCAGTAGGTGCCTCCCTCCACACAGCCAGTAGGTGCCTTCCTCCACACAGCCAGTAGGTGCCTCCCTCCACACAGCCAGTAGGTGCCTCCCTCCACACAGCCAGTAGGTGCCTCCCTTCACACAGCAAGTAGGTGCCTCCCTCCACACAGCCAGTAGGTGCCTCACTCCACACAGCCAGTAGGTGCCTCACTCCACACAGCCAGTAGGTGCCTCACTCCACACAGCCAGTAGGTGCCTCCCTCCACACAGCCAGCAGGTGCCTCCCTCCACACAGCCAGTAGGTGCCTCCCTCCACACAGCCAGTAGGTGCCTCCCTCCACACAGCCAGTAGGTGTCTCCCTCCACACAGCCAGTAGGTGCCTCCCTCCACACAGCCAGTAGGTGCCTCACTCCACATAGCCAGTAGGTGCCTCACTCCACACAGCCAGTATGTGCCTCCCTCCACACAGCCAGTAGGTGCCTCCCTCCACACTGCCAGTAGGTGCCTCCCTCCACAGAGCCAGTAGGTGCCTCCCTCCACACAGCCAACATGTGCCTCCCTCCACACAGCCAGTAGGTGCCTCCCTCCACACAGCCAGTAGCTGCCTCCCTCCACACAGCCAGCAGGTGCTTCCCTCCACACAGCCAATAGGTGCCTCCCTCCACACAGCCAGTATGTGCCTCCCTCCACACAGCCAACAGGTGCCTCCCTCCACACAGCCAGTAGGTGCCTCCCTCCACACAGCCAACAGGTGCCTCCCTCCACACAGCCAACAGGTGCCTCCCTCCACACAGCCAACAGGTGCCTCCCTTGCACACAGCCAACAGGTGCCTCCCTCCACACAGCCAACAGGTGCCTCCCTCCACACAGCCAACATGTGCCTCCCTCCACACAGCCAACAGGTGCCTCCCTTCCACACAGCCAACAAGTGTCTCCCTCCACTCAGCCAACAGGTGCCTCCCTCCACACAGCCAGTAGGTGCCTCCCTCCACACAGCCAGTAGGTGCCTCCCTCCACACAGCCAGTAGGTGCCTCCCTCCACACAGCCATTAGGTGCCTCCCTACACACAGCCAGTAGGTGCCTCCCTCCACACAGCTAGTAGGTGCCTCCCTCCACACAGCCAGTAGGTGCCTCCCTCCACACAGCCAGTAGGTGCCTCCCTCCACACAGCCAGTAGGTGCCTCCCTCCACACAGCCAGTAAGTGCCTCCCTCCACACAGCCAATAGGTGCCTCCCTCCACACAGCCAGTATGTGCCTCCCTCCACACAGCCAACAGGGGCCTCCCTCCACACAGCCAGTAGGTGCCTCCCTCCACACAGCCAACAGGTGCCTCCCTCCACACAGCCAACAGGTGCCTCCCTTCCACACAGCCAACAGGTACCTCCCTCCACACAGCCAACAGGTGCCTCCCTCCACACAGCCAACAGGTGGCTCCCTCCATACAGCAAACAGGTGCCTCCCTTCCACACAGCCAACAGGTGCCTCCCTCCACACAGCCAACAGGTACCTCCCTCCACACAGCCAACAGGTGCCTCCCTTCCACACAGCCAACAGGTGTCTCCCTCCACACAGCCAACAGGTGCCTCCCTCCACACAGCCAGTAGGTGCCTCCCTCCACACAGCCAGTAGGTGCCTCCCTCCACACAGCCAACAGGTGCCTCCTTTCCACACAGCCAACAGGTGCCTCCCTCCACACAGCCAACAGGTGCCTCCCTCCACACAGCCAGTATGTGCCTCCCTCCACACAGCAAGTAGGTGCCTCCCTCCACACAGCCAGTAGGTGCCTCCCTCCACACAGCCAGTAGGTGCCTCCCTCCTCACAGCCAGTAGGTGCCTCCCTACACACAGCAAGTAGGTGCCTCCCTCCACACAGCTAGTAGGTGCCTCCCTCCACACAGCCAGTAGGTGCCTCCCTCCACACAGCCAGTAGGTGCCTACCTCCACACAGCCAGTAGGTGCCTCCCTCCACACAGCAGGTAGGTGCCTCCCTCCACACAGCCAGTAGGTGCCTCTCTCCACACAGCCAGTAGGTGCCTCCCTCCACACAGCCAACAGGTGCCTCCCTCCACACAGCCAACAGGTGCCTCCCTCCCCACAGCCAGTAGGTGCCTCCCTCCACACAGCCAGTAGGTGCCTCCCTCCACACAGCCAGTAGGTGCCTCCCTCCACACAGCCAGTAGGTGCCTCCCTCCACACAGCCAGTAGGTGCCTCCCTCCACATAGCCAGTAGGTGCCTCCCTCCACACAGCCAACAGGTGCCTCCCTCCACACAGCCAGTAGGTGCCTCCCTCCACACAGCCAGTAGCTGCCTCCCTCCACACTGCCAGCAGGTGCTTCCCTCCACACAGCCAACAGGTGCCTCCCTTCCACACAGCCAACAGGTGCCTCCCTCCACACAGCCAACAGGTGCCTCCCTCCACACACCCAACAGGTGCCTCCCTCCACACACCCAACAGGTGCCTCCCTTCCACACAGCCTACCGGTGCCTCCCTCCACACAGCCAACAGGTGCCTCCCTCCACACAGCCAACAGGTGCCTCCCTTCCACACAGCCAACAGGTGTCTCCCTCTACACAGCCAACAGGTGCCTCCCTCCACACAGCCAGTAGGTGCCTCCCTCCACACAGCCAGTAGGTGCCTCCCTCCACACAGCCAACAGGTACCTCCCTTCCACACAGCCAACAGGTGCCTCCCTCCACACAGCTAACAGGTGCCTCCCTCCACACAGCCAGTAGGTGCCTCCCTCCACACAGCCAGTAGGTGCCTACCTCCACACAGCCAGTAGGTGCCTCCCTCCACACAGCCAGTAGGTGCCTCCCTCCTCACAGCCAGTAGGTGCCTCCCTACACACAGCCAGTAGGTGCCACCCTCCACACAGCTAGTAGGTGCCTCCCTCCACACAGCCAGTAGGTGCCTCCCTCCACACAGCCAGTAGGTGCCTACCTCCACACAGCCAGTAGGTGCCTCCCTCCACACAGCAGGTAGGTGCCTCCCTCCACACAGCCAGTAGGTGCCTCTCTCCACACAGCCAGTAGGTGCCTCCCTCCACACAGCCAACAGGTGCCTCCCTCCACACAGCCAACAGGTGCCTCCCTCCACACAGCCAACAGGTGCCTCCCTCCACACAGCCACCATGTGCCTCCCTCCACACAGCCAGCAGGTGCCTCCCTCCACACAGCCAGTAGGTGCCTCCCTCCACACAGCCAGTAGGTGCCTCTCTCCACACAGCCAGTAGGTGCCTCCCTCCTCACAGCCAGTAGGTGCCTCCCTACACACAGCCAGTAGGTGCCTCTCTCCACACAGCCAGTAGGTGCCTCCCTCCACACAGCCAACAGGTGCCTCCTTCCACACAGCCAACAGGTGCCTCCCTCCCCACAGCCAACAGGTGCCTCCCTCCACACAGCCAACATGTGCCTCCCTCCACACAGCCAGTAGGTGCCTCCCTCCACACAACCAGTAGGTCCCTCCCTCCACACAGCCAGTAGGTGCCTCCCTCCACACAGCCAGTAGGTCCCTCCCTCCACACAGCCAGTAGGTGCCTCCCTCCACACAGCCAGTAGGTGCCTCCCTCCACACAGCTATTAGGTGCCTCCCTCCACATAGTCAGCTAATCAACACCTCATTTTCGTGACATATAAAAAGAGAATGAAGAAAAATTTTACGTGGACGGGCGACCCTTAAACAGTGATTACCTGACTGTTTTTCCAGTGCCAGCGGCGAGTCCCGTTTTCTGTTCGCTCGTCCGAACTAATCACCTTCAAATATCATTTATTAGCTATATTCTACGTTTTAATTTGTTGCTTTAATATATAAACGGTTTAGTAAACCGACAGGAAAATAAACGAGGGTTGTGCAGCCACTTGGTTATCTTTATTGTGGTTGTAACCATAATTTTTAAAGGAGTGGACCAGCAAGCCAGCTGAAGGCCTCGGTCAGAGGTCATTAAGTCCCGTTTCATGACAATTTTTATTAAACTTATCGCCAATTAGTGACTTTTATTAATTCAGACAAAGATGTAGAAAATATCTCTACGCTGAGGGAGTGATAACCTCAAGTTCCGTCTTCACATATCCCATTTTCCTCTGTTTTGGACTGATGAAGCCCACTAGTTAGTGAAACGTTTCACAAGTTAATTGGTTAATTTCAGTTTATAGACATTTTAATTTAACCAAATCAAAACTGGCGTAAATAAAGTCAGTCTACAAAACAGGAAGATGATGGGAACCTTCTGTAATGAATCCATTGACGAAGTTGTCACTGACATACTGAATATTTATACGGTAGTAATTCCGTCTTATTCTCATGAAGATAGTTTGATGTGGGCCTAAGCTTTGCCAGCAATTCAAGACTAAAGCTCCAGCTTGATGAAAAGTTAGTTCCAGGAGAATCTGTAACTACCAACACCTGTCAGCGTACGCATCCAGCTCTACAACCTTCACTCCACTCACCCAGTTAGTCAACACCACCCTCACTACAAATCAATCAATACCTCCCTCCCTCCACCCAGTCAGTTAATATCTCCCTACCTCCACCCACCCAGTCGTTTAATACCCTCCCTACCTCCACCCAGTCAGTTAATATCACCCTACCTCCATCCACCCAGTCGTTTAATACCCTCCCTACCTCCACCCAGTCAGTTAATATCTCCCTACCTCCACTCAATACCCTCCCTACCTCCACCCAGTCAGTTAATATCACCCTACCTCCATCCACCCAGTCGTTTAATACCCTCCCTACCTCCACCCAGTCAGTTAATACCTCCCTACCTCCACCCACCCAGTTAATACCTCCCTACCTCCACCCACCCAGTCGTTTAATATCCTCTCTACCTCCGCCCAGTCAGTTAATATCACCCTACCTCCACTCACCCAATCGTTTAATGCCCTCCCTACCTCCACCCAGTCAGTTAATACCTCCCTACCTCCACCCACCCAGTTAATACCTCCCTACCTCCACCCACCCAGTCGTTTAATATCCTCTCTACCTCCGCCCAGTCAGTTAATACCTCCCTACCTCCACCCACCCAGTCGTTTAATACCCTCCCTACCTCCACCCAGTCAGTTAATATCTCCCTACCTCCACCCACCCAGTCGTTCAATACCCTCCATCCCTCCACCCAGTCAGTTAATACCACCCTACCTCCACCCACCCAGTCGTTCAATACCCTCCCTCCCTCCACCCAGTCAGTTAATACCACCCTACCTTCACCCACACAGTCGTTCAATACCCTCCCTACCTCCACCCAGTCAGTTAATACCACCCAACCTCCACCCACCCAGTCGTTCAATACCCTCCCTCCCTCCACCCAGTCAGTTAATACCACCCTACCTCCACCCACCCAGTCGTTCAATACCCTCCCTCCCTCCACCCAGTCAGTTAATACCACCCTACCTCCACCCACCCAGTCGTTCAATACCCACCCTCCCTCCACCCAGTCAGTTAATACCACCCAACCTCCACCCACCAAGTCGTTCAATACCCTCCCTCCCTCCCCCCCGTCAGTTAATACCACCCAACCTCCACCCACCCAGTCGTTCAATACCCTCCCTTCCTCCACCCAGTCAGTTAATACCACCCTACCTCCACCCACACAGTCGTTCAATACCCTCCCTCCCTCCACCCAGTCAGTTAATACCACCCAACCTCCACCCACCCAGTCGTTCAATACCCTCCCTCCCACCACCCAGTCAGTTAATACCACCCTACCTCCACCCACCCAGTCGTTCAATACCCTCCCTCCCTCCACCCAGTCAGTTAATACCACCCAACCTCCACCCACCCAGTCGTTCAATACCCTCCCTCCCTCCACCCAGTCAGTTAATACCACCCAACCTCCACCCACCCAGTCGTTCAATACCTTCCCTCCCTCCACCCAGTCAGTTAATACCACCCAACCTCCACCCACCCAGTCGTTCAATACCTTCCCTCCCTCCACCCAGTCAGTTAATACCTCCCTACCTCCCCCTACCTACACAGTTACTAAACTCACTCTCTCCACCTGATCAATATCCTACTTTTAATTATATATTTCTTCTGTCCAATTACCCATCTATTTAATACCTCTCTATTTTCAACCAGTCATTACATCTCTACCTCCACTCATTTCATTCAATTCTTTTAGTCTTCCACCGGGTCAACCAGTCACTGGGTGGAGAGAACACTGTACCTGCCCACCTTCCCTAATATTATTATTATTATTTATAATAAAAATAATTTTATTTACTACAAGTACATAAAGAAGGTATACAGGTCTAGCTGACATCAATGACATACTACTATATTGAAAGCCGCTTGTTATGCCGAGCATTTCGGGCAAATTAGGTCAGTTTTGTCCCAGGATGCCACCCACACCAGTCGACTAACACCCAGGTACCCATTGTACTAATGGGTGAACATAGACAACAGGTGTAAAGAAACATGCCCAATGTTTCTACCCTCGCCGGGAATCGAACCTGGACACTCTCCGTGTGAAGCAATAGCTTTAGCCACCAGGCTATCCTCCTGTTATCACAAGAGGATATTACAGATATCAGAAGCGTCAGTGAAAAGATCTCAAGCGCTGCGAGGGAGGACCGAAAAGTGTTCCATCAGAGGAGAAATCAAGTTAACTGATCATACACATGCATTGTATTCCTGTCAGTCAAACAAAACAATTACAAGAACACTCTTGTGTGTTTGTTCGAAGCGTAAATGTTGGCGAGACCAACACTGCATTTTCACCTCGAGGTGATTGTATAACTGTTTGTATGTCACTGTATGTATACCAATGAGTGTATACCACTGTATGTATACCAATGTGTGTATACCACTATGTATACTACTGTATGTATACCACTATGTATATCACTATGTATATCACTATGTATACCACTGTACGTATACCCCTGTATGTATACCCCTGTATGTATACCCCTGTATCTATACCCCTGTATGTATACCACTGTATGTATACCACTATTTATACCACTGTCTGTATACCCCTGTACGTATACCACTATGCATACCACTGTATGTATACCTCTATGTATGCCACTATGTATACCACTGTATGTATATCACCTTGATAAGAGATACCGACAAATTGGTTTAAGAGAGACGTCAGCAAACTCTATGACATATTAGAAAACGTTTCGGTCCTGGGACATTGATCACTTCTAAGGTCTCAGGACCGAAACGTTTTCTAACATGTCCTAGTGTTTGCTAATTTTGTAAACCACACATGGGGATGAATCGGTTACATTCAACATTAATGACGTAATCGATAAGCGTTAAACCAAAATATTTTGCAATAAACTGTTTTCTTCGGTAAATTACTGTAGAGATGTCTGCCTAACACAAAAATACTTGCCATTCTAACGTTTGATACAAGCATCACCTGCCAAAAACACATGTAAAAAGAGGAATACCACCTGCCACAAACACATGCTACAAATATTACCTACTACAAACAACTATTGGAGGATAGATGGGCTAGTGAGAGTATAGACAATGGGGTCGAAGATGTATGGGGTAGGTTTAAAAATGTAGTATTAGTGTGTTCAGCGGAAGTTTGTGGTTACAGGAAAGTGGGTGCGGGAGGGAAGAGGAGCGATTGGTGGAATGATGATGTAAAGAGAGTAGTAAGGGAGAAAAAAGTTAGCATATGAGAGGTTTTTACAAGGTAGAAGTGATGCAAGGAGGGAAGAGTATGTGGAGAGAAAAAGAGAGGTTAAGAGAGTGGTGAAGCAATGTAAAAGAGAGCAAATGAGAGTGGGTGACATGTTATCAACAAATTTTGTTGAAAATAATAAAAAGTTTTGGAGATAAATAAGTTGAGAAAGCCTAGGGAGCAAATGGATTTGACAGTTAAAAATAGGAGAGGAAAGTTATTAAATGGAGAGTTAGAGGTATCGGGAAGATGGAGGGAATATTTTGAGGAATTGTTAAATGTTGATGAAGATAGGGAAGCTGTGATTTCGTGTATAGGCAAGGAGGAATAACATCTTGTAGGAGTGAGGAAGAGCCAGCTGTGAGTGTGGGGGAAGTTCGTGAGGCAGAGGGTAGAGTGAAAGGGGTAAGGCATCTGGGATTGATGGGATAAAGATAGAAATGCTAAAAGCAGGTGGGGATACAGTTCTGGAGTGGCTGGTGTTATTATTTAATAAATGTATGGAAGAGGGTAAGGTACCTAGGGTTTGGCAGAGAGCATGCATAGTTCCTTTGTATAAAGGCAACGGAGACAAAAGAGAGTGCAAAAATTATAGGGGAATAAGTCTGTTGAGTATACCTGGTAAGGTGTATAGTAGAGTTATTACTGAAAGAATTAAGAGTAAGACGTAGAATAGGATATCAGATGAACAAGAGGCTTTAGGAAAAGTAGGGGGTGTGTGGACCAGGTGTTTACAGTGAAACATATAGGTGAAGAGTATTTAGGGTAAGGCTAAAGAGGTTTTTGTGGCATTTATGGATTTGGAAAAGGCATATGACAGGGTGGATTGGGGGGCAATGTGACAGATGTTGCAGGTGTATGGTATAGGAGGTAGGTTACTTAAAGCAGTGAAGAGTTTCTACGATGATAGTGAGGCTCAGGTTAGAGTATGTAGGAGAGAGATTATTTCTCAGTAAAAGTAGGCCTTAGACAAGGATGTGTGATGTCGCCATGGTTGTTCAATATATTTATAGATGGGGTTGTAAGAGAAGTGAATGCGAGGGTCTTGGCAAGAGGCGTGGAGTTAAAAGATAAAGAATCTAACACAAAGTGGGAGTTGTCACAGTTGCTGTTTGCTGATGACACAGTGCTTTTAGGAGATTCTGAAGAGAAGTTGCAGAGGTTGGTGGATGAATTTGGTGGGGTATGTAAAAGAAGAAAATTAAAAGTCAATATAGGAAAGAGTAAGGTTATGAGGATAACGAAAAGATTAGGTGACAAAAGATTGGATATCAGATTGGAGGGAGAGAGTATGGAGGAGGTGAATGTATTCAGATATTTAGGAGTGGACGTGTCAGCGGATGGGTCTATGAAGGATGAGGTGAATCATAGAATTGATGAGCCACTAGGGAAAAAGGGGTGAGCGCACAGGCACCACTGTGACACTTAGGAGTCTGTGGAGACCCTTCACTGCCGTCAAAAACTTTGTCCATGGAAGCAAAGAGGGGAATGTATGAAAGTATGTGTGAATATAATGCAGAGAATTTTTAGTCTGGAAATTAGGAGGAGGTGTGGGATTACCAAAACTATTATCCAGAGGGCTGAGGAAGGGTTGTTGAGGTGGTTCGGACATGTAGAGAGACTGGAACTTGAGCTAAACAGCTAATGACTTCGAGTGTGGTGCCTGTGCTAACCTTCCTATGGTGTAAAATCTAGTAGTGGAGGGAAGGCGGGGTAATGGTCGGCCTAGGTTTGTTTGCAAATTACGGTTGGATGGGAGGAGTTGGTGCAAAGGAGACAAAAAAACTTTGTTTTATGAGTGCGAGGGACT